>NC_081363.1:84307771-84342771 GCF_030684315.1 Stegostoma tigrinum
TGTCCCAGTCTCTCTTTCCCTGCTCTCTGTCCCAGTCTCTCTCTCTCTCTTTCCCTGCTCTCAGTCCCAGTCTCTCTTTTTCCCTCTCTTTCCCTGGTCTCAGTCCCAGTCTCTCTCTCTCTCTTTCCCTGCTCTCAGTCCCAGTCTCACTCTCTTTCCCTGCTCTCAGTCCCAGTCTCTCTCTCTCTCTTTCACTGCTCTCTGTCCGAGTCGCGCTCTCTCTCTCTCTCTCACTCTCGTTCCCTGCTCTCAGTCCCAGTCTCTCTCTCTCTCTCTCTTTCCCTGCTCCCAGTCCCAGTCTCTCTCTCTCTTTCCCTGCTCTCAGTCCCAGTCTCTCTCTCTCTCTCTTTCCCTGCTCTCAGTCCCAGTCTCTCTCTTTCCCTCTCTTTCCCTGCTCTCAGTCCCAGTCTCTCTTTCCCTGCTCTCTGTCCCAGTCTCTCTCTCTCTCTCTCTCTTTCCCTGCTCTCTGTCCCAGTCTCCCTCTCTCTCTCTCTCTTTCCCTGCTCTCTGTCCCAGTCTCTCTCTCTCTCTCTCGTTCCCTGCTCTCTGTCCCAGTCTCTCTCTCTCTCGTTCCCTGCTCTCTGTCCCAGTCTCTCTCTCTCTCGTTCCCTGCTGTCATTCCCAGTCTCTCCCTCTCTTTCCCTGCTCTCTGTCCCAGTATCTCTCTCTCTCTTTCCCTGCTCTCTGTCCCAGTCTCTCTCTTTCCCTGCTATCAGTGCCAGTCTCTCTCTCTCTTTCCCTGCTCTCAGTCCCAGTCTCTCTGTCTCTCTTTCCCTGCTCTCTGTCCCAGTCTCTCTCTCTCCCTCTCTTTCCCTGCTCTCAGTCCCAGTCTCTCTCTCTTTCCCTGCTCTCAGTCCCAGTCTCTCTCTCTCTCTTTCCCTGCTGTCATTCCCAGTCTCTCTCTCTCTTTCCCTGCTCTCAGTCCCAGTCTCTCTCTCTTTCCCTGCTCTCTGTCGCAGTCTCTCTCTCTCTCTCTTTCCCTGCTCTCAGTCCCAGTCTCTCTCTCTCTCTCTTTCCCTGCTCTCAGTCCCAGTCTCTCTCTCTCTCTCTCTCTTTCCCTGCACTCAGTCCCAGTCTCTCTCTCTCACTCCCTGCTCTCAGTCCCAGACTCTCTCTCTCTCGTTCCCTGCTGTCTGTCCCAGTCTCTCTCTCTCTCTTTCCCTGCTGTCATTCCCAGTCTCTCCCTCTCATTCCCTGCTCTCAGTCCCAGTATCTCTCTCTCTCTCTTTCCCTGCTCTCAGTCCCAGTCTCTCTCTCGCTCTCTCTCTTGCACTGCTCTCTGTCCGAGTCGCTCTCTCTCTCTCTCTCTCGTTCCCTGCTCAGTCCCTGTCTCTCTCTTTCCCTGCTCCCAGTCCCAGTCTCTCTCTCTCTCTCTCTCTCTCTTTCCCTGCTCTCTGTCCCTGTCTCTCTGTCTCTCTTTCCCTGCTCAGTCCCAGTCTCTCTCTCGCTCTCTCTCTTTCACTGCTCTCTGTCCGAGTCGCGCACTCTCTCTCTCTCTCTCTCTTTCCCTGCTCAGTCCCAGTCTCTCTCTCTCTCTTTCCCTGCTCTCAGTCCCAGTCTCTCTCTCTCTTTCCCTGCTGTCAGTCCCAGTCTCTCTCTCTCTCTCTCTCTTTCCGTGCTCTCAGTCCCAGTCTCTCTCTCTCTCTTTCCGTGCTCTCAGTCCCAGTCTCTCTCTCTCTCTCTTTCCCTGCTCTCAGTCCCAGTCTCTCTCTCTCTCTCTCTCTCTCTCTTTCCCTGCTCTCAGTCCCAGTCTCTCTCTTTCCCTCTCTTTCCCTGCTCTCAGTCCCAGTCTCTCTCTCTCTTTCCCTGCTCTCAGTCCCAGTCTCACTCTCTTTCCCTGCTCTCAGTCCCAGTCTCACTCTCTTTCCCTGCACTCAGTCCCAGTCTCTCTCTCGCTCTCTCTCTTTCACTGCTCTCTGTCCGAGTCCCAGTCTCTCTCTCTCCTTCCCTGCTCTCAGTCCCAGTCTCTCTCTCTCTCTCTTTCCCTGCTCTCTGTCCCAGTCTCTCTTTCACTGCTCTCTGTCCGAGTCGCGCTCTCTCTCTCTCTCTCTCTCTCTCTCGTTCCCTGCTCTCAGTCCCAGTCTCTCTCTCTCTCTCTCTCTCTCTTTCCCTGCTCTCAGTCCCAGTCGCTCTCTTTGCCTCTCTTTCCCTGCTCTCAGTCCCAGTCTCTCTCTCTCTTTCCCTGCTCTCAGTCCCAGTCTCACTCTCTCTTTCCCTGCTCTCAGTCCCAGTCTCTCTCTCTCTCTTTCCCTACTCTCAGTCCCAGTCTCTCTCTCTCTTTCCCTGCTCTCAGTCCCAGTCTCTCTCTCTCGCTCTCTCTCTTTCACTGCTCTCTCTGTGAGTCGCTCTCTCTCTCTCTCTCTTTCCCTGCTCTCTGTCCCAGTCTCTCTCTCTCTCTCTCTTTCCCTGCTGTCATTCCCAGTCTCTCTCTCTCTTTCCCTGCTCTCAGTCCCAGTCTCTCTCTCTTTCCCTGCTCTCAGTCCCAGTCTCTCTCTCTTTCCCTGCTCTCTGTCCCAGTCTCTCTCTCGCTCTCTCTCTTTCACTGATCTGTGTCCAAGTCGCTCCCTCTCTCTCTCTCTCTCTTTCCCTGCTGTCATTCCCAGTCTCTCCCTCTCTTTCCCTGCTCTCAGTCCCAGTCTCACTCTCTTTCCCTGCTCTCAGTCCCAGTCTCTCTCTCGCTCTCTCTCTTTCACTGCTCTCTGTCCGAGTCCCAGTCTCTCTCTCTCCTTCCCTGCTCTCAGTCCCAGTCTCTCTCTCTCTCTCGTTCCCTGCTCTCAGTCCCAGTCTCTCTCTCTCTCTCTCTCTCTTTCCCTGCTCTCAGTCCCAGTCGCTCTCTTTGCCTCTCTTTCCCTGCTCTCAGTCCCAGTCTCTCTCTCTTTCCCTGCTCTCAGTCCCAGTCTCACTCTCTCTTTCCCTGCTCTCAGTCCCAGTCTCTCTGTCTCTCTTTCCCTACTCTCAGTCCCAGTCTCTCTCTCTCTTTCCCTGCTCTCAGTCCCAGTCTCTCTCTCTCGCTCTCTCTCTTTCACTGCTCTCTCTGTGAGTCGCTCTCTCTCTCTCTCTCATTCCCTGCTCTCTGTCCCAGTCTCTCTCTCTCTTTCCCTGCTGTCATTCCCAGTCTCTCTCTCTCTTTCCCTGCTCTCAGTCCCAGTCTCTCTCTCTTTCCCTGCTCTCTGTCCCAGTCTCTCTCTCGCTCTCTCTCTTTCACTGATCTGTGTCCAAGTCGCTCCCTCTCTCTCTCTCTCTCTTTCCCTGCTCTCTGTCCCAGTCTCTCTCTCTCTCTCTTTCCCTGCTCTCAGTCCCAGTCTCACTCTCTCTTTCCCTGCTCTCAGTCCCAGTCTCTCTCTCTCTCTTTCCCTCCTCTCAGTCCCAGTCTCTCTCTCTCACTCCCTGCTCTCAGTCCCAGACTCTCTCTCTCTCTCTCTCTTGTTCCCTGCTGTCTGTCCCAGTCTCTCTCTCTCTCTTTCCCTGCTGTCATTCCCAGTCTCTCCCTCTCATTCCCTGCTCTCAGTCCCAGTATCCCTCTCTCTCTCTTTCCCTGCTCTCAGTCCCAGTCTCTCTCTCGCTCTCTCTCTTGCACTGCTCTCTGTCCCAGTCTCTCTCTCGCTCTCTCTCTTGCACTGCTCTCTGTCCGAGTCGCTCTCTCTCTCTCTCTCTCTCTTTCCCTGCTCTCAGTCCCTGTCTCTCTCTCTCTCTCTTTCCCTGCTCTCAGTCCCAGTCTCTCTCTCTCTCTCTCTCTCTCTCTTTCCCTGCTCAGTCCCAGTCTCTCTCTCGCTCTCTCTCTTTCACTGCTCTCTGTCCGAGTCGCGCACTCTCTCTCTCTCTCTCTCGTTCCCTGCTCTCAGTCCCAGTCTCTCTCTCTCTCTCTCTTTCCCTGCTCAGTCCCAGTCTCTCTCTCTCTCTTTCCCTGCTCTCAGTCCCAGTCTCTCTCTCTCTTTCCCTGCTGTCAGTCCCAGTCTCTCTCTCTCTCTCTCTTTCCGTGCTCTCAGTCCCAGTCTCTCTCTCTCTCTTTCCGTGCTCTCAGTCCCAGTCTCTCTCTCTCTCCCTGCTCTCAGTCCCAGTCTCTCTCTCTCTCTCTTTACCTGCTCTCAGTCCCAGTCTCTCTCTCTCTCTCTTTCCCTGCTCTCAGTCCCAGTCTCTCTCTCTCTCTCTCTTTCCCTGCTCTCTGTCCCAGTCTCTCTTTCCCTGCTCTCTGTCCCAGTCTCTCTTTCCCTGCTCTCAGTCCCAGTCTCTCTTTCCCTGCTCTCAGTCCCAGTCTCTCTCTTTCCCTCTCTTTCCCTGCTCTCAGTCCCAGTCTCTCTCTCTCTTTCCCTGCTCTCAGTCCCAGTCTCACTCTCTTTCCCTGCTCTCAGTCCCAGTCTCACTCTCTTTCCCTGCTCTCAGTCCCAGTCTCTCTCTCTCTCTTTCCCTACTCTCAGTCCCAGTCTCTCTCTCTCTTTCCCTGCTCTCAGTCCCAGTCTCTCTCTCTCGCTCTCTCTCTTTCACTGCTCTCTCTGTGAGTCGCTCTCTCTCTCTCTCTCTTTCCCTGCTCTCTGTCCCAGTCTCTCTCTCTCTCTCGTTCCCTGCTCTCTGTCCCAGTCTCTCTCTCTCTCTCGTTCCCTGCTCTCTGTCCCAGTCTCTCTCTCTCTCGTTCCCTGCTCTCTGTCCCAGTCTCTCTCTCTCTCATTCCCTGCTCTCTGTCCCAGTCTCTCTCTCTTTCCCTGCTCTCAGTCCCAGTCTCTCTCTCTCTCTCTTTCCCTGCTCTCAGTCCCAGTCTCTCTCTCGCTCTCTCTCTTTCACTGCTCTGTGAGAGTCGCTCTCTCTCTCTCTCTCTCTCTTTCCCTGCTCTCAGTCCCAGTCTCTCTCTCGCTCTCTCTCTTTCACTGCTCTCTGTCCGAGTCGCGCGCTCTCTCTCTCTCTCGTTCCCTGCTCTCAGTCCCAGTCTCCCTCTCTCTCTCCCGGCTCTCAGTCCCAGTCTCTCTCTCTCTCTCTCTTTCCCTGCTCAGTCCCAGTCTCACTCTCTCTTTCCCTGCTCTCAGTCCCAGTCTCCCTCTCTCTCTTTCCCTGCTCTCAGTCCCAGTCTCTCTCTCTCTCTCTCTCTCTCGTTCCCTGCTCTCAGTCCCAGTCTCTCTCTCTCTCTCTCTCGTTCCCTGCTCTCAGTCCCAGTCTCTCTCTCTCTCTCTCTCGTTCCCTGCTCTCAGTCCCAGTCTCTCTCTTTCCCTCTCTTTCCCTGCTCTCTGTCCCAGTCTCTATCTCTCTCTCTCTCTCTCTCTCTCTTTCCCTGCTCCCAGTCCCAGTCTCTCTCTCTCTTTCCCTGCTCTCAGTCCCAGTCTCTCTCTCTCTCTCTTTCCCTGCTCTCAGTCCCAGTCTCTCTCTCTCTATTTCCCTGCTCTCAGTCCCAGTCTCTCTCTCTCTCTCTTTCCCTGCTCTCAGTCCCAGTCTCTCTCTCTCTATTTCCCTGCTCTCAGTCCCAGTCTCTCTCTCTCTCTCTTTCCCTGCTCTCAGTCCCAGTCTCTCTCTCTCTTTCCGTGCCCTCAGTCCCAGTCTCTCTCTCTCTCTCTCTTTCCCTCCTCTCAGTCCCAGTCTCTCTCTCTCTCTCTCTTTCCCTGCTCTCTGTCCCAGTCTCTCTCTCTCTCTCTCTTTCCCTGCTCTCAGTCCCAGTCTCTCTCTCGCTCTCTCTCTTTCACTGCTCTGTGAGAGTCGCTCTCTCTCTCTCTCTCTCTCTTTCCCTGCTCTCTGTCCCAGTCTCTCTCTTTCCCTCTCTTTCCCTGGTCAGTCCCAGTCTCTCTCTCTCTCGTTCCCTGCTCTCAGTCCCAGTCACTCTCTCTCTCTCTCTTTCCCTGCTCTCAGTCCCAGTCTCTCTCTCTCTCTCTCTTTCCCTGCTCTCAGTCCCAGTCTCTCTCTCTCTCTCCCTATCCCTGCTCTCTGTCCCAGTCTCTCTGTCTCTCTTTCCCTGCTCTGTCCCAGTCTCTCTCTTTCCCTCTCTTTCCCTGCTCTCAGTCCCAGTCTCTCTCTCTCTCTTTCCCTGCTCTCTGTCCCAGTCTCTATCTCTCTCTCTCTCTGTCTCTCTCTCTCTCTTTCCCTGGTCTCAGTTCCAGTCTCTCTCTCTCTTTCCCTGCTCTCAGTCCCAGTCTCTCTCTCTCTCTCTTTCACTGCTCTCTCTCTCTCTCTTTCCCTGCTCTCTGTCCCAGTCTCTCTCTCTCTCTCGTTCCCTGCTCTCTGTCCCAGTCTCTCACTCTCTCCTTCCCTACTCTCTGTCCCAGTCTCTCTCTCTCTCTTTCCCTGCTCTCAGTCCCAGTCTCTCTCTCTCTCTTTCCCTGCTCTCAGTCCCAGTCTCTCTCTCTCTCTCTTTCCCTGTTCTCAGTCCCAGTCTCTATCTCTCTTTCCCTGCTCTCAGTCCCAGTCTCTCTCTCTCTCTCTTTCCGTGCTCTCAGTCCCAGTCTCTCTCTCTCTCCCTGCTCTCAGTCCCAGTCTCTCTCTCTCTCCCTGCTCTCAGTCCCAGTCTTTCTCTCTCTCTCTCTCTCCCTGCTCCCAGTCCCAGTCTCTCTCTCTCTTTCCCTGCTCTCAGTCCCAGTCGCTCTCTCTCTCTCTCTCTTTCCCTGCTCTCAGTCCCAGTCTCTCTCTCTCTCTCTCTTTCCCTGCTCTCAGTCCCAGTCTCTCTCTCGCTTTCTCTCTTTCACTGCTCTCTGTCCGAGTCGCGCGCTCTCTCTCTCTCTCGTTCCCTGCTCTCAGTCCCAGTCTCCCTCTCTCTCTCTCTCTCCCGGCTCTCAGTCCCAGTCTCTCTCTCTCTCTCTCTTTCCCTGCTCAGTCCCAGTCTCACTCTCTCTTTCCCTGCTCTCAGTCCCAGTCTCCCTCTCTCTCTTTCCCTGCTCTCAGTCCCAGTCTCTCTCTCTCTCTCGTTCCCTGCTCTCAGTCCCAGTCTCTCTCTCTCTCTCTTTCCCTGCTCTCAGTCCCAGTCTCTCTCTTTCCCTCTCTTTCCCTGCTCTCTGTCCCAGTCTCTATCTCTCTCTCTCTCTCTCTCTCTCTCTCTCTCTCTCTCTCTCTTTCCCTGCTCTCAGTCCCAGTCTCTCTCTTTCCCTCTCTTTCCCTGCTCTCTGTCCCAGTCTCTATCTCTCTCTCTCTCTCTCTCTCTCTCTTTCCCTGCTCCCAGTCCCAGTCTCTCTCTCTCTCTCTTTCCCTGCTCTCAGTCCCAGTCTCTCTCTCTCTATTTCCCTGCTCTCAGTCTCAGTCTCTCTCTCTCTCTCTCTTTCCCTGCTCTCAGTCCCAGTCTCTCTCTCTCTCTCTTTCCGTGCCCTCAGTCCCAGTCTCTCTCTCTCTCTTTCCCTCCTCTCAGTCCCAGTCTCTCTCTCTCTCTCTCTTTCCCTGCTCTCTGTCCCAGTCTCTCTCTCTCTCTCTTTCCCTGCTCTCAGTCCCAGTCTCTCTCTCGCTCTCTCTCTTTCACTGCTCTGTGAGAGTCGCGCTCTCTCTCTCTCTCTCTCTTTCCCTGCTCTCTGTCCCAGTCTCTCTCTTTCCCTCTCTTTCCCTGGTCAGTTCCAGTCTCTCTCTCTCTTTCCCTGCTCTCAGTCCCAGTCTCTCTCTCGCTCTCTCTCTTTCACTGCTCTCTGTCCGAGTCGCGCTCTCTCTCTCTCTCTCGTTCCCTGCTCTCAGTCCCAGTCACTCTCTCTCTCTCTCTTTCCCTGCTCTCAGTCCCAGTCTCTCTCTCTCTTTCCCTGCTCTCAGTCCCAGTCTCTCTCTCTCTCTCTCCCTATCCCTGCTCTCTGTCCCAGTCTCTATCTCTCTCTCTCTCTCTCTCTCTCTCTCTCTCTCTCTCTCTCTTTCCCTGGTCTCAGTTCCAGTCTCTCTCTCTCTTTCCCTGCTCTCAGTCCCAGTCTCGCTCTCTCTCTCTTTCACTGCTCTCTGTCCAAGTCGCTCTCTCTCTCTCTCTCTTTCCCTGCTCTCTGTCCCAGTCTCTCTCTCTCTCTCTCTTTCCCTGCTCCCAGTCCCAGTCTCTCTCTTTCCCTGCTCTCAGTCCCAGTCTCTCTCTCTCTATTTCCCTGCTCTCAGTCCCAGTCTCTCTCTCTCTCTCTTTCCCTGCTCTCAGTCCCAGTCTCTCTCTCTCTCTCTTTCCCTGCTCTCAGTCCCAGTCTCTCTCTCTCTCTCTTTCCCTGCTCTCTGTCCCAGTCTCTCTCTCTCTCTCTCTCTCTTTCCCTGCTCTCAGTCCCAGTCTCTCTCTCTCTCTCTCTCTCTTTCCCTGCTCTCAGTCCCAGTCTCTCTCTCGCTCTCTCTCTCTCTCTCTTTCCCTGCTCTCTGTCCCAGTCTCTCTCTCTCTCTCTCTTTCCCTGCTCTCTGTCCCAGTCTCTCTCTTTCCCTCTCTTTCCCTGGTCAGTCCCAGTCTCTCTCTCTCTTTCCCTGCTCTCAGTCCCAGTCTCTCTCTCGCTCTCTCTCTTTCACTGCTCTCTGTCCGAGTCGCGCTCTCTCTCTCTCTCTCTTTCCCTGCTCTCAGTCCCAGTCTCTCTCTCTCTCTCTCTCTTTCCCTGCTCTCTGTCCCAGTCTCTCTCTTTCCCTCTCTTTCCCTGCTCTCAGTCTCAGTCTCTCTCTCTCTTTCCCTGGTCTCAGTCCCAGTCTCTCTCTCTTTCACTGCTCTCTGTCCAAGTCGCTCTCTCTCTCTCTCTGTCTTTCACTGCTCTCTGTCCAAGTCGCTCTCTCTCTCTCTGTCTTTCCCTGCTCTCTGTCCCAGTCTCTCTCTCTCTCTCTCTCTTTCCCTGCTCTCAGTCCCAGTCTCTCTCTCTCTTTCTCTTTCCCTGCTCTCTGTCCCAGTCTCTCTCTCTCTCGTTCCCTGCTCTCAGTCCCAGTCTCTCTCAGCCCCAGTCTCTCTCTTTCCCTCTCTTTCCCAGCTCTCAGTCCGAGTCTCTCTCTCTCTTTCCCTGCTCTCAGTCCCAGTCTCCCTCTCTCTCTCTCTTTCCCTGCTCTCAGTCCCAGTCTCTCTCTCTCTCTCTTTCCCTGCTCTCTGTCCCAGTCTCTCTCTCTCTTTCCCTGCTCTCAGTCCCAGTCTCTCTCTCTCTTTCCCTGCTCTCAGTCCCAGTCTCCCTCTCTCTCTCTTTCCCTGCTCTCAGTCCCAGTCTCCCTCTCTCTCTCTTTCCCTGCTCTCAGTCCCAGTCTCTCTCTCTCTCTCTTTCCCTGCTCTCAGTCCCAGTCTCTCTCTCTCTCTCGTTCCCTGCTCTCTGTCCCAGTCTCTCTCTCTCTCGTTCCCTGCTCTCTGTCCCAGTCTCTCTCTCTCTCGTTCCCTGCTGTCATTCCCAGTCTCTCCCTCTCTTTCCCTGCTCTCTGTCCCAGTCTCTCTCATTCCCTGCTCTCAGTCCCAGTATCTCTCTCTCTCTTTCCCTGCTCTCAGTCCCAGTCTCACTCTCTCTCTCTCTTTCCCTGCTCTCAGTCCCAGTCTCTCTCTCGCTCTCTCTCTTGCACTGCTCTCTGTCCGAGTCGCTCTCTCTCTCTCTCTCTCGTTCCCTGCTCTCTGTCCCAGTCTCTCTCTCTCTCTCTCTCTCTCTTTCCCTGCTCCCAGTCCGAGTCTCTCTCTCTCTTTCTTTCCCTGCTCAGTCCCAGTCTCTCTCTCTCTTTCCCTGCTCTCAGTCCCAGTCTCTCTCTCTTTCCCTGCTCTCAGTCCCAGTCTCTCTCTCTCTCTCTCTCTTTCCATGCTCTCTGTCCCAGTCTCTCTCTCTCTCTTTCCCTGCTCTCAGTCCCAGTCTCTCTCTTTCCCTCTCTTTCCCTGCTCTCAGTCCCAGTCTCTCTCTCTCTCTTTCCCTGCTGTCATTCCCAGTCTCTCTCTCTCTTTCCCTACTCTCAGTCCCAGTCTCTCTCTCTTTCCCTGCTCTCAGTCCCAGTCTCTCTCTCTTTCCCTGCTCTCTGTCCCAGTCTCTCTCTCTCTCTCTCTCTCTCTCTCTCGTTCCCTGCTCTCAGTCCCAGTCTCTCTCTCTCTCTTTCCCTGCTCTCAGTCCCTGTCTCTCTCTCTCTCTTTCCCTGCTCCCAGTCCCAGTCTCTCTCACTCTTTCCCTGCTCTCAGTCCCAGTCTCTCTCTCTCTCTTTCCCTGCTCTCAGTCCCAGTCTCTCTCTCTTTCCGTGCTCTCAGTCCCAGTCCATCTCTCTCTCCCTGCTCTCAGTCCCAGTCTCTCTCTCTCTTTCCCTGCTCTCAGTCCCAGTCTCACTCTCTTTCCCTGCTCTCAGTCCCAGTCTCACTCTCTTTCCCTGCTCTCAGTCCCAGTCTCTCTCTCGCTCTCTCTCTTTCACTGCTCTCTGTCCGAGTCGCGCTCTCTCTCTCTCTCTCTCTCTCTCTCGTTCCCGGCTCTCAGTCCCAGTCTCTCTCTCTCTCTCTCTCTCTTTCCCTGCTCCCAGTCCCAGTCTCTCTCTCTCTTTCCCTGCTCTCAGTCCCAGTCTCTCTCTCTCTCTCTCTTTCCCTGCTCTCTGTCCCAGTCTCTCTTTCCCTGCTCTCTGTCCCAGTCTCTCTCTCTCTCTTTCCCTGCTCTCAGTCCCAGTCTCTCTTTTTCCCTCTCTTTCCCTGGTCTCAGTCCCAGTCTCTCTCTCTCTCTTTCCCTGCTCTCAGTCCCAGTCTCACTCTCTTTCCCTGCTCTCAGTCCCAGTCTCTCTCTCTCTCTCTTTCCCTGCTCTCAGTCCCAGTCTCTCTCTTTCCCTCTCTTTCCCTGCTCTCAGTCCCAGTCTCTCTTTGCCTGCTCTCTGTCCCAGTCTCTCTCTCTCTCTCTCTCTTTCCCTGCTCTCTGTCCCAGTCTCCCTCTCTCTCTCTCTCTTTCCCTGCTCTCAGTCCCAGTCTCCCTCTCTCTCTCTTTCCCTGCTCTCAGTCCCAGTCTCTCTCTCTCTCTTTCCCTGCTCTCTGTCCCAGTCTCTCTCTCTCTCTCTCGTTCCCTGCTCTCTGTCCCAGTCTCTCTCTCTCTCGTTCCCTGCTCTCTGTCCCAGTCTCTCTCTCTCTCGTTCCCTGCTGTCATTCCCAGTCTCTCCCTCTCTTTCCCTGCTCTCTGTCCCAGTATCTCTCTCTCTCTTTCCCTGCTCTCTGTCCCAGTCTCTCTCTTTCCCTGCTATCAGTGCCAGTCTCTCTCTCTCTTTCCCTGCTCTCAGTCCCAGTCTCTCTGTCTCTCTTTCCCTGCTCTCTGTCCCAGTCTCTCTCTCTCCCTCTCTTTCCCTGCTCTCCGTCCCAGTCTCTCTCTCTCTTTCCCTGCTCTCAGTCCCAGTCTCTCTCTCTTTCCCTGCTCTCAGTCCCAGTCTCTCTCTCTCTCTTTCCCTGCTGTCATTCCCAGTCTCTCTCTCTCTTTCCCTGCTCTCAGTCCCAGTCTCTCTCTCTTTCCCTGCTCTCTGTCGCAGTCTCTCTCTCTCTCTCTTTCCCTGCTCTCAGTCCCAGTCTCTCTCTCTCTCTCTTTCCCTGCTCTCAGTCCCAGTCTCTCTCTCTCTCTCTCTCTTTCCCTGCACTCAGTCCCAGTCTCTCTCTCTCACTCCCTGCTCTCAGTCCCAGACTCTCTCTCTCTCATTCCCTGCTGTCTGTCCCAGTCTCTCTCTCTCTCTTTCCCTGCTGTCATTCCCAGTCTCTCCCTCTCATTCCCTGCTCTCAGTCCCAGTATCTCTCTCTCTCTCTTTCCCTGCTCTCAGTCCCAGTCTCTCTCTCGCTCTCTCTCTTGCACTGCTCTCTGTCCGAGTCGCTCTCTCTCTCTCTCTCTCGTTCCCTGCTCAGTCCCTGTCTCTCTCTTTCCCTGCTCCCAGTCCCAGTCTCTCTCTCTCTTTCCCTGCTCTCAGTCCCAGTCTCTCTCTCTCTCTCTCTCTCTTTCCCTGCTCTCTGTCCCTGTCTCTCTGTCTCTCTTTCCCTGCTCAGTCCCAGTCTCTCTCTCGCTCTCTCTCTTTCACTGCTCTCTGTCCGAGTCGCGCACTCTCTCTCTCTCTCTCTCTTTCCCTGCTCAGTCCCAGTCTCTCTCTCTCTCTTTCCCTGCTCTCAGTCCCAGTCTCTCTCTCTCTTTCCCTGCTGTCAGTCCCAGTCTCTCTCTCTCTCTCTCTCTTTCCGTGCTCTCAGTCCCAGTCTCTCTCTCTCTCTTTCCGTGCTCTCAGTCCCAGTCTCTCTCTCTCTCTCTTTCCCTGCTCTCAGTCCCAGTCTCTCTCTCTCTCTCTCTCTCTCTTTCCCTGCTCTCAGTCCCAGTCTCTCTCTTTCCCTCTCTTTCCCTGCTCTCAGTCCCAGTCTCTCTCTCTCTTTCCCTGCTCTCAGTCCCAGTCTCACTCTCTTTCCCTGCTCTCAGTCCCAGTCTCACTCTCTTTCCCTGCACTCAGTCCCAGTCTCTCTCTCGCTCTCTCTCTTTCACTGCTCTCTGTCCGAGTCCCAGTCTCTCTCTCTCCTTCCCTGCTCTCAGTCCCAGTCTCTCTCTCTCTCTCTTTCCCTGCTCTCTGTCCCAGTCTCTCTTTCACTGCTCTCTGTCCGAGTCGCGCTCTCTCTCTCTCTCTCTCTCTCTCGTTCCCTGCTCTCAGTCCCAGTCTCTCTCTTTCCCTGCTCTCAGTCCCAGTCGCTCTCTTTGCCTCTCTTTCCCTGCTCTCAGTCCCAGTCTCTCTCTCTCTTTCCCTGCTCTCAGTCCCAGTCTCTCTCTCTCTTTCCCTGCTCTCAGTCCCAGTCTCTCTCTCTCGCTCTCTCTCTTTCACTGCTCTCTCTGTGAGTCGCTCTCTCTCTCTCTCTCTTTCCCTGCTCTCTGTCCCAGTCTCTCTCTCTCTCTCTCTTTCCCTGCTGTCATTCCCAGTCTCTCTCTCTCTTTCCCTGCTCTCAGTCCCAGTCTCTCTCTCTTTCCCTGCTCTCACTCCCAGTCTCTCTCTCTTTCCCTGCTCTCTGTCCCAGTCTCTCTCTCGCTCTCTCTCTTTCACTGATCTGTGTCCAAGTCGCTCCCTCTCTCTCTCTCTCTCTTTCCCTGCTGTCATTCCCAGTCTCTCCCTCTCTTTCCCTGCTCTCAGTCCCAGTCTCACTCTCTTTCCCTGCTCTCAGTCCCAGTCTCTCTCTCGCTCTCTCTCTTTCACTGCTCTCTGTCCGAGTCCCAGTCTCTCTCTCTCCTTCCCTGCTCTCAGTCCCAGTCTCTCTCTCACTCTCTCTTTCCCTGCTCTCAGTCCCAGTCTCTCTGTCTCTCTTTCCCTACTCTCAGTCCCAGTCTCTCTCTCTCTTTCCCTGCTCTCAGTCCCAGTCTCTCTCTCTCGCTCTCTCTCTTTCACTGCTCTCTCTGTGAGTCGCTCTCTCTCTCTCTCTCATTCCCTGCTCTCTGTCCCAGTCTCTCTCTCTCTTTCCCTGCTGTCATTCCCAGTCTCTCTCTCTCTTTCCCTGCTCTCAGTCCCAGTCTCTCTCTCTTTCCCTGCTCTCTGTCCCAGTCTCTCTCTCGCTCTCTCTCTTTCACTGATCTGTGTCCAAGTCGCTCCCTCTCTCTCTCTCTCTCTTTCCCTGCTCTCTGTCCCAGTCTCTCTCTCTCTCTCTTTCCCTGCTCTCAGTCCCAGTCTCACTCTCTCTTTCCCTGCTCTCAGTCCCAGTCTCTCTCTCTCTCTTTCCCTCCTCTCAGTCCCAGTCTCTCTCTCTCACTCCCTGCTCTCAGTCCCAGACTCTCTCTCTCTCTCTCTCTTGTTCCCTGCTGTCTGTCCCAGTCTCTCTCTCTCTCTTTCCCTGCTGTCATTCCCAGTCTCTCCCTCTCATTCCCTGCTCTCAGTCCCAGTATCCCTCTCTCTCTCTTTCCCTGCTCTCAGTCCCAGTCTCTCTCTCGCTCTCTCTCTTGCACTGCTCTCTGTCCCAGTCTCTCTCTCGCTCTCTCTCTTGCACTGCTCTCTGTCCGAGTCGCTCTCTCTCTCTCTCTCTCTCTTTCCCTGCTCTCAGTCCCTGTCTCTCTCTCTCTCTCTTTCCCTGCTCTCAGTCCCAGTCTCTCTCTCTCTCTCTCTCTCTCTCTTTCCCTGCTCAGTCCCAGTCTCTCTCTCGCTCTCTCTCTTTCACTGCTCTCTGTCCGAGTCGCGCACTCTCTCTCTCTCTCTCTCGTTCCCTGCTCTCAGTCCCAGTCTCTCTCTCTCTCTCTCTTTCCCTGCTCAGTCCCAGTCTCTCTCTCTCTCTTTCCCTGCTCTCAGTCCCAGTCTCTCTCTCTCTTTCCCTGCTGTCAGTCCCAGTCTCTCTCTCTCTCTCTCTTTCCGTGCTCTCAGTCCCAGTCTCTCTCTCTCTCTTTCCGTGCTCTCAGTCCCAGTCTCTCTCTCTCTCCCTGCTCTCAGTCCCAGTCTCTCTCTCTCTCTCTTTACCTGCTCTCAGTCCCAGTCTCTCTCTCTCTCTCTTTCCCTGCTCTCAGTCCCAGTCTCTCTCTCTCTCTCTCTTTCCCTGCTCTCTGTCCCAGTCTCTCTTTCCCTGCTCTCTGTCCCAGTCTCTCTTTCCCTGCTCTCAGTCCCAGTCTCTCTTTCCCTGCTCTCAGTCCCAGTCTCTCTCTTTCCCTCTCTTTCCCTGCTCTCAGTCCCAGTCTCTCTCTCTCTTTCCCTGCTCTCAGTCCCAGTCTCACTCTCTTTCCCTGCTCTCAGTCCCAGTCTCACTCTCTTTCCCTGCTCTCAGTCCCAGTCTCTCTCTCTCTCTTTCCCTACTCTCAGTCCCAGTCTCTCTCTCTCTTTCCCTGCTCTCAGTCCCAGTCTCTCTCTCTCGCTCTCTCTCTTTCACTGCTCTCTCTGTGAGTCGCTCTCTCTCTCTCTCTCTTTCCCTGCTCTCTGTCCCAGTCTCTCTCTCTCTCTCGTTCCCTGCTCTCTGTCCCAGTCTCTCTCTCTCTCTCGTTCCCTGCTCTCTGTCCCAGTCTCTCTCTCTCTCGTTCCCTGCTCTCTGTCCCAGTCTCTCTCTCTCTCATTCCCTGCTCTCTGTCCCAGTCTCTCTCTCTTTCCCTGCTCTCAGTCCCAGTCTCTCTCTCTCTCTCTTTCCCTGCTCTCAGTCCCAGTCTCTCTCTCGCTCTCTCTCTTTCACTGCTCTGTGAGAGTCGCTCTCTCTCTCTCTCTCTCTCTTTCCCTGCTCTCAGTCCCAGTCTCTCTCTCGCTCTCTCTCTTTCACTGCTCTCTGTCCGAGTCGCGCGCTCTCTCTCTCTCTCGTTCCCTGCTCTCAGTCCCAGTCTCCCTCTCTCTCTCCCGGCTCTCAGTCCCAGTCTCTCTCTCTCTCTCTCTTTCCCTGCTCAGTCCCAGTCTCACTCTCTCTTTCCCTGCTCTCAGTCCCAGTCTCCCTCTCTCTCTTTCCCTGCTCTCAGTCCCAGTCTCTCTCTCTCTCTCTCTCTCTCGTTCCCTGCTCTCAGTCCCAGTCTCTCTCTCTCTCTCTCTCGTTCCCTGCTCTCAGTCCCAGTCTCTCTCTCTCTCTCTCTCGTTCCCTGCTCTCAGTCCCAGTCTCTCTCTCTCTTTCCCTGCTCTCAGTCCCAGTCTCTCTCTCTCTCTCTCTCTCTCGTTCCCTGCTCTCAGTCCCAGTCTCTCTCTCTTTCCCTCTCTTTCCCTGCTCTCTGTCCCAGTCTCTATCTCTCTCTCTCTCTCTCTCTCTCTTTCCCTGCTCCCAGTCCCAGTCTCTCTCTCTCTTTCCCTGCTCTCAGTCCCAGTCTCTCTCTCTCTCTCTTTCCCTGCTCTCAGTCCCAGTCTCTCTCTCTCTATTTCCCTGCTCTCAGTCCCAGTCTCTCTCTCTCTCTCTTTCCCTGCTCTCAGTCCCAGTCTCTCTCTCTCTATTTCCCTGCTCTCAGTCCCAGTCTCTCTCTCTCTCTCTTTCCCTGCTCTCAGTCCCAGTCTCTCTCTCTCTTTCCGTGCCCTCAGTCCCAGTCTCTCTCTCTCTCTCTCTTTCCCTCCTCTCAGTCCCAGTCTCTCTCTCTCTCTCTCTTTCCCTGCTCTCTGTCCCAGTCTCTCTCTCTCTCTCTCTTTCCCTGCTCTCAGTCCCAGTCTCTCTCTCGCTCTCTCTCTTTCACTGCTCTGTGAGAGTCGCTCTCTCTCTCTCTCTCTCTCTTTCCCTGCTCTCTGTCCCAGTCTCTCTCTTTCCCTCTCTTTCCCTGGTCAGTCCCAGTCTCTCTCTCTCTCGTTCCCTGCTCTCAGTCCCAGTCACTCTCTCTCTCTCTCTTTCCCTGCTCTCAGTCCCAGTCTCTCTCTCTCTCTCTCTTTCCCTGCTCTCAGTCCCAGTCTCTCTCTCTCTCTCCCTATCCCTGCTCTCTGTCCCAGTCTCTCTGTCTCTCTTTCCCTGCTCTGTCCCAGTCTCTCTCTTTCCCTCTCTTTCCCTGCTCTCAGTCCCAGTCTCTCTCTCTCTCTTTCCCTGCTCTCTGTCCCAGTCTCTATCTCTCTCTCTCTCTGTCTCTCTCTCTCTCTTTCCCTGGTCTCAGTTCCAGTCTCTCTCTCTCTTTCCCTGCTCTCAGTCCCAGTCTCTCTCTCTCTCTCTTTCACTGCTCTCTCTCTCTCTCTTTCCCTGCTCTCTGTCCCAGTCTCTCTCTCTCTCTCGTTCCCTGCTCTCTGTCCCAGTCTCTCACTCTCTCCTTCCCTACTCTCTGTCCCAGTCTCTCTCTCTCTCTTTCCCTGCTCTCAGTCCCAGTCTCTCTCTCTCTCTTTCCCTGCTCTCAGTCCCAGTCTCTCTCTCTCTCTCTTTCCCTGTTCTCAGTCCCAGTCTCTATCTCTCTTTCCCTGCTCTCAGTCCCAGTCTCTCTCTCTCTCTCTTTCCGTGCTCTCAGTCCCAGTCTCTCTCTCTCTCCCTGCTCTCAGTCCCAGTCTCTCTCTCTCTCCCTGCTCTCAGTCCCAGTCTTTCTCTCTCTCTCTCTCTCCCTGCTCCCAGTCCCAGTCTCTCTCTCTCTTTCCCTGCTCTCAGTCCCAGTCGCTCTCTCTCTCTCTCTCTTTCCCTGCTCTCAGTCCCAGTCTCTCTCTCTCTCTCTCTTTCCCTGCTCTCAGTCCCAGTCTCTCTCTCGCTTTCTCTCTTTCACTGCTCTCTGTCCGAGTCGCGCGCTCTCTCTCTCTCTCGTTCCCTGCTCTCAGTCCCAGTCTCCCTCTCTCTCTCTCTCTCCCGGCTCTCAGTCCCAGTCTCTCTCTCTCTCTCTCTTTCCCTGCTCAGTCCCAGTCTCACTCTCTCTTTCCCTGCTCTCAGTCCCAGTCTCCCTCTCTCTCTTTCCCTGCTCTCAGTCCCAGTCTCTCTCTCTCTCTCGTTCCCTGCTCTCAGTCCCAGTCTCTCTCTCTCTCTCTTTCCCTGCTCTCAGTCCCAGTCTCTCTCTTTCCCTCTCTTTCCCTGCTCTCTGTCCCAGTCTCTATCTCTCTCTCTCTCTCTCTCTCTCTCTCTCTCTCTCTCTCTCTTTCCCTGCTCTCAGTCCCAGTCTCTCTCTTTCCCTCTCTTTCCCTGCTCTCTGTCCCAGTCTCTATCTCTCTCTCTCTCTCTCTCTCTCTCTTTCCCTGCTCCCAGTCCCAGTCTCTCTCTCTCTCTCTTTCCCTGCTCTCAGTCCCAGTCTCTCTCTCTCTATTTCCCTGCTCTCAGTCTCAGTCTCTCTCTCTCTCTCTTTCCCTGCTCTCAGTCCCAGTCTCTCTCTCTCTCTCTTTCCGTGCCCTCAGTCCCAGTCTCTCTCTCTCTCTTTCCCTCCTCTCAGTCCCAGTCTCTCTCTCTCTCTCTCTTTCCCTGCTCTCTGTCCCAGTCTCTCTCTCTCTCTCTTTCCCTGCTCTCAGTCCCAGTCTCTCTCTCGCTCTCTCTCTTTCACTGCTCTGTGAGAGTCGCGCTCTCTCTCTCTCTCTCTCTTTCCCTGCTCTCTGTCCCAGTCTCTCTCTTTCCCTCTCTTTCCCTGGTCAGTTCCAGTCTCTCTCTCTCTTTCCCTGCTCTCAGTCCCAGTCTCTCTCTCGCTCTCTCTCTTTCACTGCTCTCTGTCCGAGTCGCGCTCTCTCTCTCTCTCTCGTTCCCTGCTCTCAGTCCCAGTCACTCTCTCTCTCTCTCTTTCCCTGCTCTCAGTCCCAGTCTCTCTCTCTCTCTCTCTTTCCCTGCTCTCAGTCCCAGTCTCTCTCTCTCTCTCTCCCTATCCCTGCTCTCTGTCCCAGTCTCTATCTCTCTCTCTCTCTCTCTCTCTCTCTCTCTCTCTCTCTCTCTCTCTTTCCCTGGTCTCAGTTCCAGTCTCTCTCTCTCTTTCCCTGCTCTCAGTCCCAGTCTCGCTCTCTCTCTCTTTCACTGCTCTCTGTCCAAGTCGCTCTCTCTCTCTCTCTCTTTCCCTGCTCTCTGTCCCAGTCTCTCTCTCTCTCTCTCTTTCCCTGCTCCCAGTCCCAGTCTCTCTCTTTCCCTGCTCTCAGTCCCAGTCTCTCTCTCTCTATTTCCCTGCTCTCAGTCCCAGTCTCTCTCTCTCTCTCTTTCCCTGCTCTCAGTCCCAGTCTCTCTCTCTCTCTCTTTCCCTGCTCTCAGTCCCAGTCTCTCTCTCTCTCTCTTTCCCTGCTCTCTGTCCCAGTCTCTCTCTCTCTCTCTCTCTCTTTCCCTGCTCTCAGTCCCAGTCTCTCTCTCTCTCTCTCTCTCTTTCCCTGCTCTCAGTCCCAGTCTCTCTCTCGCTCTCTCTCTCTCTCTCTTTCCCTGCTCTCTGTCCCAGTCTCTCTCTCTCTCTCTCTTTCCCTGCTCTCTGTCCCAGTCTCTCTCTTTCCCTCTCTTTCCCTGGTCAGTCCCAGTCTCTCTCTCTCTTTCCCTGCTCTCAGTCCCAGTCTCTCTCTCGCTCTCTCTCTTTCACTGCTCTCTGTCCGAGTCGCGCTCTCTCTCTCTCTCTCTTTCCCTGCTCTCAGTCCCAGTCTCTCTCTCTCTCTCTCTCTTTCCCTGCTCTCTGTCCCAGTCTCTCTCTTTCCCTCTCTTTCCCTGCTCTCAGTCTCAGTCTCTCTCTCTCTTTCCCTGGTCTCAGTCCCAGTCTCTCTCTCTTTCACTGCTCTCTGTCCAAGTCGCTCTCTCTCTCTCTCTGTCTTTCACTGCTCTCTGTCCAAGTCGCTCTCTCTCTCTCTCTGTCTTTCCCTGCTCTCTGTCCCAGTCTCTCTCTCTCTCTCTCTCTTTCCCTGCTCTCAGTCCCAGTCTCTCTCTCTCTTTCTCTTTCCCTGCTCTCTGTCCCAGTCTCTCTCTCTCTCGTTCCCTGCTCTCAGTCCCAGTCTCTCTCAGCCCCAGTCTCTCTCTTTCCCTCTCTTTCCCAGCTCTCAGTCCGAGTCTCTCTCTCTCTTTCCCTGCTCTCAGTCCCAGTCTCCCTCTCTCTCTCTCTTTCCCTGCTCTCAGTCCCAGTCTCTCTCTCTCTCTCTTTCCCTGCTCTCTGTCCCAGTCTCTCTCTCTCTTTCCCTGCTCTCAGTCCCAGTCTCTCTCTCTCTTTCCCTGCTCTCAGTCCCAGTCTCCCTCTCTCTCTCTTTCCCTGCTCTCAGTCCCAGTCTCCCTCTCTCTCTCTTTCCCTGCTCTCAGTCCCAGTCTCTCTCTCTCTCTCTTTCCCTGCTCTCAGTCCCAGTCTCTCTCTCTCTCTCGTTCCCTGCTCTCTGTCCCAGTCTCTCTCTCTCTCGTTCCCTGCTCTCTGTCCCAGTCTCTCTCTCTCTCGTTCCCTGCTGTCATTCCCAGTCTCTCCCTCTCTTTCCCTGCTCTCTGTCCCAGTCTCTCTCATTCCCTGCTCTCAGTCCCAGTATCTCTCTCTCTCTTTCCCTGCTCTCAGTCCCAGTCTCACTCTCTCTCTCTCTTTCCCTGCTCTCAGTCCCAGTCTCTCTCTCGCTCTCTCTCTTGCACTGCTCTCTGTCCGAGTCGCTCTCTCTCTCTCTCTCTCGTTCCCTGCTCTCTGTCCCAGTCTCTCTCTCTCTCTCTCTCTCTCTTTCCCTGCTCCCAGTCCGAGTCTCTCTCTCTCTTTCTTTCCCTGCTCAGTCCCAGTCTCTCTCTCTCTTTCCCTGCTCTCAGTCCCAGTCTCTCTCTCTTTCCCTGCTCTCAGTCCCAGTCTCTCTCTCTCTCTCTCTCTTTCCATGCTCTCTGTCCCAGTCTCTCTCTCTCTCTTTCCCTGCTCTCAGTCCCAGTCTCTCTCTTTCCCTCTCTTTCCCTGCTCTCAGTCCCAGTCTCTCTCTCTCTCTTTCCCTGCTGTCATTCCCAGTCTCTCTCTCTCTTTCCCTACTCTCAGTCCCAGTCTCTCTCTCTTTCCCTGCTCTCAGTCCCAGTCTCTCTCTCTTTCCCTGCTCTCTGTCCCAGTCTCTCTCTCTCTCTCTCTCTCTCTCTCTCGTTCCCTGCTCTCAGTCCCAGTCTCTCTCTCTCTCTTTCCCTGCTCTCAGTCCCTGTCTCTCTCTCTCTCTTTCCCTGCTCCCAGTCCCAGTCTCTCTCACTCTTTCCCTGCTCTCAGTCCCAGTCTCTCTCTCTCTCTTTCCCTGCTCTCAGTCCCAGTCTCTCTCTCTTTCCGTGCTCTCAGTCCCAGTCCATCTCTCTCTCCCTGCTCTCAGTCCCAGTCTCTCTCTCTCTTTCCCTGCTCTCAGTCCCAGTCTCACTCTCTTTCCCTGCTCTCAGTCCCAGTCTCACTCTCTTTCCCTGCTCTCAGTCCCAGTCTCTCTCTCGCTCTCTCTCTTTCACTGCTCTCTGTCCGAGTCGCGCTCTCTCTCTCTCTCTCTCTCTCTCTCGTTCCCGGCTCTCAGTCCCAGTCTCTCTCTCTCTCTCTCTCTCTTTCCCTGCTCCCAGTCCCAGTCTCTCTCTCTCTTTCCCTGCTCTCAGTCCCAGTCTCTCTCTCTCTCTCTCTTTCCCTGCTCTCTGTCCCAGTCTCTCTTTCCCTGCTCTCTGTCCCAGTCTCTCTCTCTCTCTTTCCCTGCTCTCAGTCCCAGTCTCTCTTTTTCCCTCTCTTTCCCTGGTCTCAGTCCCAGTCTCTCTCTCTCTCTTTCCCTGCTCTCAGTCCCAGTCTCACTCTCTTTCCCTGCTCTCAGTCCCAGTCTCTCTCTCTCTCTCTTTCCCTGCTCTCAGTCCCAGTCTCTCTCTTTCCCTCTCTTTCCCTGCTCTCAGTCCCAGTCTCTCTTTGCCTGCTCTCTGTCCCAGTCTCTCTCTCTCTCTCTCTCTTTCCCTGCTCTCTGTCCCAGTCTCCCTCTCTCTCTCTCTCTTTCCCTGCTCTCAGTCCCAGTCTCCCTCTCTCTCTCTTTCCCTGCTCTCAGTCCCAGTCTCTCTCTCTCTCTTTCCCTGCTCTCTGTCCCAGTCTCTCTCTCTCTCTCTCGTTCCCTGCTCTCTGTCCCAGTCTCTCTCTCTCTCGTTCCCTGCTCTCTGTCCCAGTCTCTCTCTCTCTCGTTCCCTGCTGTCATTCCCAGTCTCTCCCTCTCTTTCCCTGCTCTCTGTCCCAGTATCTCTCTCTCTCTTTCCCTGCTCTCTGTCCCAGTCTCTCTCTTTCCCTGCTATCAGTGCCAGTCTCTCTCTCTCTTTCCCTGCTCTCAGTCCCAGTCTCTCTGTCTCTCTTTCCCTGCTCTCTGTCCCAGTCTCTCTCTCTCCCTCTCTTTCCCTGCTCTCCGTCCCAGTCTCTCTCTCTCTTTCCCTGCTCTCAGTCCCAGTCTCTCTCTCTTTCCCTGCTCTCAGTCCCAGTCTCTCTCTCTCTCTTTCCCTGCTGTCATTCCCAGTCTCTCTCTCTCTTTCCCTGCTCTCAGTCCCAGTCTCTCTCTCTTTCCCTGCTCTCTGTCGCAGTCTCTCTCTCTCTCTCTTTCCCTGCTCTCAGTCCCAGTCTCTCTCTCTCTCTCTTTCCCTGCTCTCAGTCCCAGTCTCTCTCTCTCTCTCTCTCTTTCCCTGCACTCAGTCCCAGTCTCTCTCTCTCACTCCCTGCTCTCAGTCCCAGACTCTCTCTCTCTCGTTCCCTGCTGTCTGTCCCAGTCTCTCTCTCTCTCTTTCCCTGCTGTCATTCCCAGTCTCTCCCTCTCATTCCCTGCTCTCAGTCCCAGTATCTCTCTCTCTCTCTTTCCCTGCTCTCAGTCCCAGTCTCTCTCTCGCTCTCTCTCTTGCACTGCTCTCTGTCCGAGTCGCTCTCTCTCTCTCTCTCTCGTTCCCTGCTCAGTCCCTGTCTCTCTCTTTCCCTGCTCCCAGTCCCAGTCTCTCTCTCTCTTTCCCTGCTCTCAGTCCCAGTCTCTCTCTCTCTCTCTCTCTCTTTCCCTGCTCTCTGTCCCTGTCTCTCTGTCTCTCTTTCCCTGCTCAGTCCCAGTCTCTCTCTCGCTCTCTCTCTTTCACTGCTCTCTGTCCGAGTCGCGCACTCTCTCTCTCTCTCTCTCTTTCCCTGCTCAGTCCCAGTCTCTCTCTCTCTCTTTCCCTGCTCTCAGTCCCAGTCTCTCTCTCTCTTTCCCTGCTGTCAGTCCCAGTCTCTCTCTCTCTCTCTCTCTTTCCGTGCTCTCAGTCCCAGTCTCTCTCTCTCTCTTTCCGTGCTCTCAGTCCCAGTCTCTCTCTCTCTCTCTTTCCCTGCTCTCAGTCCCAGTCTCTCTCTCTCTCTCTCTCTCTCTTTCCCTGCTCTCAGTCCCAGTCTCTCTCTTTCCCTCTCTTTCCCTGCTCTCAGTCCCAGTCTCTCTCTCTCTTTCCCTGCTCTCAGTCCCAGTCTCACTCTCTTTCCCTGCTCTCAGTCCCAGTCTCACTCTCTTTCCCTGCACTCAGTCCCAGTCTCTCTCTCGCTCTCTCTCTTTCACTGCTCTCTGTCCGAGTCCCAGTCTCTCTCTCTCCTTCCCTGCTCTCAGTCCCAGTCTCTCTCTCTCTCTCTTTCCCTGCTCTCTGTCCCAGTCTCTCTTTCACTGCTCTCTGTCCGAGTCGCGCTCTCTCTCTCTCTCTCTCTCTCTCGTTCCCTGCTCTCAGTCCCAGTCTCTCTCTTTCCCTGCTCTCAGTCCCAGTCGCTCTCTTTGCCTCTCTTTCCCTGCTCTCAGTCCCAGTCTCTCTCTCTCTTTCCCTGCTCTCAGTCCCAGTCTCTCTCTCTCTTTCCCTGCTCTCAGTCCCAGTCTCTCTCTCTCGCTCTCTCTCTTTCACTGCTCTCTCTGTGAGTCGCTCTCTCTCTCTCTCTCTTTCCCTGCTCTCTGTCCCAGTCTCTCTCTCTCTCTCTCTTTCCCTGCTGTCATTCCCAGTCTCTCTCTCTCTTTCCCTGCTCTCAGTCCCAGTCTCTCTCTCTTTCCCTGCTCTCAGTCCCAGTCTCTCTCTCTTTCCCTGCTCTCTGTCCCAGTCTCTCTCTCGCTCTCTCTCTTTCACTGATCTGTGTCCAAGTCGCTCCCTCTCTCTCTCTCTCTCTTTCCCTGCTGTCATTCCCAGTCTCTCCCTCTCTTTCCCTGCTCTCAGTCCCAGTCTCACTCTCTTTCCCTGCTCTCAGTCCCAGTCTCTCTCTCGCTCTCTCTCTTTCACTGCTCTCTGTCCGAGTCCCAGTCTCTCTCTCTCCTTCCCTGCTCTCAGTCCCAGTCTCTCTCTCTCTCTCTCGTTCCCTGCTCTCAGTCCCAGTCTCTCTCTCTCTCTCTCTCTCTTTCCCTGCTCTCAGTCCCAGTCGCTCTCTTTGCCTCTCTTTCCCTGCTCTCAGTCCCAGTCTCACTCTCTCTTTCCCTGCTCTCAGTCCCAGTCTCTCTCTCTCTCTTTCCCTACTCTCAGTCCCAGTCTCTCTCTCTCTTTCCCTGCTCTCAGTCCCAGTCTCTCTCTCTCGCTCTCTCTCTTTCACTGCTCTCTCTGTGAGTCGCTCTCTCTCTCTCTCTCATTCCCTGCTCTCTGTCCCAGTCTCTCTCTCTCTTTCCCTGCTGTCATTCCCAGTCTCTCTCTCTCTTTCCCTGCTCTCAGTCCCAGTCTCTCTCTCTTTCCCTGCTCTCTGTCCCAGTCTCTCTCTCGCTCTCTCTCTTTCACTGATCTGTGTCCAAGTCGCTCCCTCTCTCTCTCTCTCTCTTTCCCTGCTCTCTGTCCCAGTCTCTCTCTCTCTCTCTTTCCCTGCTCTCAGTCCCAGTCTCACTCTCTCTTTCCCTGCTCTCAGTCCCAGTCTCTCTCTCTCTCTTTCCCTACTCTCAGTCCCAGTCTCTCTCTCTCTTTCCCTGCTCTCAGTCCCAGTCTCTCTCTCTCGCTCTCTCTCTTTCACTGCTCTCTCTGTGAGTCGCTCTCTCTCTCTCTCTCATTCCCTGCTCTCTGTCCCAGTCTCTCTCTCTCTCTCTCTTTCCCTGCTGTCATTCCCAGTCTCTCTCTCTCTTTCCCTGCTCTCAGTCCCAGTCTCTCTCTCTTTCCCTGCTCTCTGTCCCAGTCTCTCTCTCGCTCTCTCTCTTTCACTGATCTGTGTCCAAGTCGCTCCCTCTCTCTCTCTCTCTCTTTCCCTGCTCTCTGTCCCAGTCTCTCTCTCTCTCTTTCCCTGCTCTCAGTCCCAGTCTCTCTCTCTCTCTCTTTCCCTGCACTCAGTCCCAGTCTCTCTCTCTCACTCCCTGCTCTCAGTCCCAGTCTCTCTCTCTCACTCCCTGCTCTCAGTCCCAGACTCTCTCTCTCTCTCTCTTGTTCCCTGCTGTCTGTCCCAGTCTCTCTCTCTCTCTTTCCCTGCTGTCATTCCCAGTCTCTCCCTCTCATTCCCTGCTCTCAGTCCCAGTATCTCTCTCTCTCTCTTTCCCTGCTCTCTGTCCCAGTCTCTCTCTCTCTTTCCCTGCTCTCAGTCCCAGTCTCTCTCTCTCTTTCCCTGCTCTCAGTCCCAGTCTCCCTCTCTCTCTCTTTCCCTGCTCTCAGTCCCAGTCTCCCTCTCTCTCTCTTTCCCTGCTCTCAGTCCCAGTCTCTCTCTCTCTCTCTTTCCCTGCTCTCAGTCCCAGTCTCTCTCTCTTTCCGTGCTCTCAGTCCCAGTCCATCTCTCTCTCCCTGCTCTCAGTCCCAGTCTCTCTCTCTCTTTCCCTGCTCTCAGTCCCAGTCTCACTCTCTTTCCCTGCTCTCAGTCCCAGTCTCACTCTCTTTCCCTGCTCTCAGTCCCAGTCTCTCTCTCGCTCTCTCTCTTTCACTGCTCTCTGTCCGAGTCGCGCTCTCTCTCTCTCTCTCTCTCTCTCGTTCCCGGCTCTCAGTCCCAGTCTCTCTCTCTCTCTCTCTCTCTTTCCCTGCTCCCAGTCCCAGTCTCTCTCTCTCTTTCCCTGCTCTCAGTCCCAGTCTCTCTCTCTCTCTCTCTTTCCCTGCTCTCTGTCCCAGTCTCTCTTTCCCTGCTCTCTGTCCCAGTCTCTCTCTCTCTCTTTCCCTGCTCTCAGTCCCAGTCTCTCTTTTTCCCTCTCTTTCCCTGGTCTCAGTCCCAGTCTCTCTCTCTCTCTTTCCCTGCTCTCAGTCCCAGTCTCACTCTCTTTCCCTGCTCTCAGTCCCAGTCTCTCTCTCTCTCTCTTTCCCTGCTCTCAGTCCCAGTCTCTCTCTTTCCCTCTCTTTCCCTGCTCTCAGTCCCAGTCTCTCTTTGCCTGCTCTCTGTCCCAGTCTCTCTCTCTCTCTCTCTCTTTCCCTGCTCTCTGTCCCAGTCTCCCTCTCTCTCTCTCTCTTTCCCTGCTCTCAGTCCCAGTCTCCCTCTCTCTCTCTTTCCCTGCTCTCAGTCCCAGTCTCTCTCTCTCTCTTTCCCTGCTCTCTGTCCCAGTCTCTCTCTCTCTCTCTCGTTCCCTGCTCTCTGTCCCAGTCTCTCTCTCTCTCGTTCCCTGCTCTCTGTCCCAGTCTCTCTCTCTCTCGTTCCCTGCTGTCATTCCCAGTCTCTCCCTCTCTTTCCCTGCTCTCTGTCCCAGTATCTCTCTCTCTCTTTCCCTGCTCTCTGTCCCAGTCTCTCTCTTTCCCTGCTATCAGTGCCAGTCTCTCTCTCTCTTTCCCTGCTCTCAGTCCCAGTCTCTCTGTCTCTCTTTCCCTGCTCTCTGTCCCAGTCTCTCTCTCTCCCTCTCTTTCCCTGCTCTCCGTCCCAGTCTCTCTCTCTCTTTCCCTGCTCTCAGTCCCAGTCTCTCTCTCTTTCCCTGCTCTCAGTCCCAGTCTCTCTCTCTCTCTTTCCCTGCTGTCATTCCCAGTCTCTCTCTCTCTTTCCCTGCTCTCAGTCCCAGTCTCTCTCTCTTTCCCTGCTCTCTGTCGCAGTCTCTCTCTCTCTCTCTTTCCCTGCTCTCAGTCCCAGTCTCTCTCTCTCTCTCTTTCCCTGCTCTCAGTCCCAGTCTCTCTCTCTCTCTCTCTCTTTCCCTGCACTCAGTCCCAGTCTCTCTCTCTCACTCCCTGCTCTCAGTCCCAGACTCTCTCTCTCTCGTTCCCTGCTGTCTGTCCCAGTCTCTCTCTCTCTCTTTCCCTGCTGTCATTCCCAGTCTCTCCCTCTCATTCCCTGCTCTCAGTCCCAGTATCTCTCTCTCTCTCTTTCCCTGCTCTCAGTCCCAGTCTCTCTCTCGCTCTCTCTCTTGCACTGCTCTCTGTCCGAGTCGCTCTCTCTCTCTCTCTCTCGTTCCCTGCTCAGTCCCTGTCTCTCTCTTTCCCTGCTCCCAGTCCCAGTCTCTCTCTCTCTTTCCCTGCTCTCAGTCCCAGTCTCTCTCTCTCTCTCTCTCTCTTTCCCTGCTCTCTGTCCCTGTCTCTCTGTCTCTCTTTCCCTGCTCAGTCCCAGTCTCTCTCTCGCTCTCTCTCTTTCACTGCTCTCTGTCCGAGTCGCGCACTCTCTCTCTCTCTCTCTCTTTCCCTGCTCAGTCCCAGTCTCTCTCTCTCTCTTTCCCTGCTCTCAGTCCCAGTCTCTCTCTCTCTTTCCCTGCTGTCAGTCCCAGTCTCTCTCTCTCTCTCTCTCTTTCCGTGCTCTCAGTCCCAGTCTCTCTCTCTCTCTTTCCGTGCTCTCAGTCCCAGTCTCTCTCTCTCTCTCTTTCCCTGCTCTCAGTCCCAGTCTCTCTCTCTCTCTCTCTCTCTCTTTCCCTGCTCTCAGTCCCAGTCTCTCTCTTTCCCTCTCTTTCCCTGCTCTCAGTCCCAGTCTCTCTCTCTCTTTCCCTGCTCTCAGTCCCAGTCTCACTCTCTTTCCCTGCTCTCAGTCCCAGTCTCACTCTCTTTCCCTGCACTCAGTCCCAGTCTCTCTCTCGCTCTCTCTCTTTCACTGCTCTCTGTCCGAGTCCCAGTCTCTCTCTCTCCTTCCCTGCTCTCAGTCCCAGTCTCTCTCTCTCTCTCTTTCCCTGCTCTCTGTCCCAGTCTCTCTTTCACTGCTCTCTGTCCGAGTCGCGCTCTCTCTCTCTCTCTCTCTCTCTCGTTCCCTGCTCTCAGTCCCAGTCTCTCTCTCTCTCTCTCTCTCTTTCCCTGCTCTCAGTCCCAGTCGCTCTCTTTGCCTCTCTTTCCCTGCTCTCAGTCCCAGTCTCTCTCTCTCTTTCCCTGCTCTCAGTCCCAGTCTCTCTCTCTCTTTCCCTGCTCTCAGTCCCAGTCTCTCTCTCTCGCTCTCTCTCTTTCACTGCTCTCTCTGTGAGTCGCTCTCTCTCTCTCTCTCTTTCCCTGCTCTCTGTCCCAGTCTCTCTCTCTCTCTCTCTTTCCCTGCTGTCATTCCCAGTCTCTCTCTCTCTTTCCCTGCTCTCAGTCCCAGTCTCTCTCTCTTTCCCTGCTCTCAGTCCCAGTCTCTCTCTCTTTCCCTGCTCTCTGTCCCAGTCTCTCTCTCGCTCTCTCTCTTTCACTGATCTGTGTCCAAGTCGCTCCCTCTCTCTCTCTCTCTCTTTCCCTGCTGTCATTCCCAGTCTCTCCCTCTCTTTCCCTGCTCTCAGTCCCAGTCTCACTCTCTTTCCCTGCTCTCAGTCCCAGTCTCTCTCTCGCTCTCTCTCTTTCACTGCTCTCTGTCCGAGTCCCAGTCTCTCTCTCTCCTTCCCTGCTCTCAGTCCCAGTCTCTCTCTCTCTCTCTCGTTCCCTGCTCTCAGTCCCAGTCTCTCTCTCTCTCTCTCTCTCTTTCCCTGCTCTCAGTCCCAGTCGCTCTCTTTGCCTCTCTTTCCCTGCTCTCAGTCCCAGTCTCACTCTCTCTTTCCCTGCTCTCAGTCCCAGTCTCTCTCTCTCTCTTTCCCTACTCTCAGTCCCAGTCTCTCTCTCTCTTTCCCTGCTCTCAGTCCCAGTCTCTCTCTCTCGCTCTCTCTCTTTCACTGCTCTCTCTGTGAGTCGCTCTCTCTCTCTCTCTCATTCCCTGCTCTCTGTCCCAGTCTCTCTCTCTCTCTCTCTTTCCCTGCTGTCATTCCCAGTCTCTCTCTCTCTTTCCCTGCTCTCAGTCCCAGTCTCTCTCTCTTTCCCTGCTCTCTGTCCCAGTCTCTCTCTCGCTCTCTCTCTTTCACTGATCTGTGTCCAAGTCGCTCCCTCTCTCTCTCTCTCTCTTTCCCTGCTCTCTGTCCCAGTCTCTCTCTCTCTCTTTCCCTGCTCTCAGTCCCAGTCTCTCTCTCTCTCTCTTTCCCTGCACTCAGTCCCAGTCTCTCTCTCTCACTCCCTGCTCTCAGTCCCAGTCTCTCTCTCTCACTCCCTGCTCTCAGTCCCAGACTCTCTCTCTCTCTCTCTTGTTCCCTGCTGTCTGTCCCAGTCTCTCTCTCTCTCTTTCCCTGCTGTCATTCCCAGTCTCTCCCTCTCATTCCCTGCTCTCAGTCCCAGTATCTCTCTCTCTCTCTTTCCCTGCTCTCAGTCCCAGTCTCTCTCTCGCTCTCTCTCTTGCACTGCTCTCTGTCCCAGTCTCTCTCTCGCTCTCTCTCTTGCACTGCTCTCTGTCCGAGTCGCGCACTCTCTCTCTCTCTCTCTCGTTCCCTGCTCTCAGTCCCAGTCTCTCTCTCTCTCTCTTTCCCTGCTCTCAGTCCCAGTCTCTCTCTCTCTCTCTCTCTCTCTCTCTTTCCCTGCTCCCAGTCCCAGTCTCTCTCTCTCTCTCTCTTTCCCTGCTCAGTCCCAGTCTCTCTCTCTCTCTTTCCCTGCTCTCAGTCCCAGTCTCTCTCTCTCTTTCCCTGCTGTCAGTCCCAGTCTCTCTCTCTCTCTCTCTTTCCGTGCTCTCAGTCCCAGTCTCTCTCTCTCTCTTTCCGTGCTCTCAGTCCCAGTCTCTCTCTCTCTCCCTGCTCTCAGTCCCAGTCTCTCTCTCTCTCTCTTTACCTGCTCTCAGTCCCAGTCTCTCTCTCTCTCTCTTTCCCTGCTCTCAGTCCCAGTCTCTCTCTCTCTCTCTCTTTCCCTGCTCTCTGTCCCAGTCTCTCTTTCCCTGCTCTCTGTCCCAGTCTCTCTTTCCCTGCTCTCAGTCCCAGTCTCTCTTTCCCTGCTCTCAGTCCCAGTCTCTCTCTTTCCCTCACTTTCCCTGCTCTCAGTCCCAGTCTCTCTCTCTCTTTCCCTGCTCTCAGTCCCAGTCTCACTCTCTTTCCCTGCTCTCAGTCCCAGTCTCACTCTCTTTCCCTGCTCTCAGTCCCAGTCTCTCTCTCTCTCTTTCCCTACTCTCAGTCCCAGTCTCTCTCTCTCTTTCCCTGCTCTCAGTCCCAGTCTCTCTCTCTCGCTCTCTCTCTTTCACTGCTCTCTCTGTGAGTCGCTCTCTCTCTCTCTCTCTTTCCCTGCTCTCTGTCCCAGTCTCTCTCTCTCTCTCGTTCCCTGCTCTCTGTCCCAGTCTCTCTCTCTCTCTCGTTCCCTGCTCTCTGTCCCAGTCTCTCTCTCTCTCTCGTTCCCTGCTCTCTGTCCCAGTCTCTCTCTCTCTCATTCCCTGCTCTCTGTCCCAGTCTCTCTCTCTTTCCCTGCTCTCAGTCCCAGTCTCTCTCTCTTTCCCTGCTCTCAGTCCCAGTCTCTCTCTCTTTCCCTGCTCTCAGTCCCAGTATCTATCTCTCTCTTTCCCTGCTGTCATTCCCAGTCTCTCTCTCTCTTTCCCTGCTCCCAGTCCCAGTCTCTCTCTCTCTCTCTTTCCCTGCTCTCAGAGCCAGTCTCTCCCTCTCTTTCCCTGCTCTCAGTCCCAGTATCTCTCTCTCTCTTTCCCTGCTGTCATTCCCAGTCTCTCCCTCTCTTTCCCTGCTCTCAGTCCCAGTCTCTCTCTCTCTCTTTCCCTGCTGTCATTCCCAGTCTCTCTCTCTCTTTCCCTGCTCCCAGTCCCAGTCTCTCTCTCTCTCTCTTTCCCTGCTCTCAGTCCCAGTCTCTCTCTCTCTCTCTCTCTTTCCCTGCTCTCTGTCCCAGTCTCTCTCTCTCTCTCTCTCGTTCCCTGCTCTCTGTCCCAGTCTCTCTCTCTCTCGTTCCCTGCTCTCTGTCCCAGTCTCTCTCTCTCTCGTTCCCTGCTGTCATTCCCAGTCTCTCCCTCTCTTTCCCTGCTCTCTGTCCCAGTATCTCTCTCTCTCTTTCCCTGCTCTCTGTCCCAGTCTCTCTCTTTCCCTGCTATCAGTGCCAGTCTCTCTCTCTCTTTCCCTGCTCTCAGTCCCAGTCTCTCTGTCTCTCTTTCCCTGCTCTCTGTCCCAGTCTCTCTCTCTCCCTCTCTTTCCCTGCTCTCAGTCCCAGTCTCTCTCTCTCGCTCTCTCTCTCTCTCTCGTTCCCTGCTCTCTGTCCCAGTCTCTCTCTCTCTCTTTCCCTGCTCTCCGTCCCAGTCTCTCTCTCTCTTTCCCTGCTCTCAGTCCCAGTCTCTCTCTCTCTCTTTCCCTGCTCTCAGTCCCAGTCTCTCTCTCTCTCTTTCCCTGCTGTCATTCCCAGTCTCTCTCTCTCTTTCCCTGCTCTCAGTCCCAGTCTCTCTCTCTTTCCCTGCTCTCAGTCCCAGTCTCTCTCTCTTTCCCTGCTCTCTGTCCCAGTCTCTCTCTCTCTCTCTTTCCCTGCTCTCAGTCCCAGTCTCTCTCTCTCTCTCTTTCCCTGCACTCAGTCCCAGTCTCTCTCTCTCACTCCCTGCTCTCAGTCCCAGACTCTCTCTCTCTCTCTCTCTCTCGTTCCCTGCTGTCTGTCCCAGTCTCTCTCTCTCTCTTTCCCTGCTGTCATTCCCAGTCTCTCCCTCTCATTCCCTGCTCTCAGTCCCAGTATCTCTCTCTCTCTCTTTCCCTGCTCTCAGTCCCAGTCTCTCTCTCGCTCTCTCTCTTGCACTGCTCTCTGTCCGAGTCGCTCTCTCTCTCTCTCTCTCGTTCCCTGCTCAGTCCCTGTCTCTCTCTTTCCCTGCTCCCAGTCCCAGTCTCTCTCTCTCTTTCCCTGCTCTCAGTCCCAGTCTCTCTCTCGCTCTCTCTCTTTCACTGCTCTCTGTCCGAGTCGCGCACTCTCTCTCTCTCTCTCTCTTTCCCTGCTCAGTCCCAGTCTCTCTCTCTCTCTTTCCCTGCTCTCAGTCCCAGTCTCTCTCTCTCTTTCCCTGCTGTCAGTCCCAGTCTCTCTCTCTCTCTCTCTTTCCGTGCTCTCAGTCCCAGTCTCTCTCTCTCTCTCTTTCCGTGCTCTCAGTCCCAGTCTCTCTCTCTCTCTCTTTCCCTGCTCTCAGTCCCAGTCTCTCTCTCTCTCTCTTTCCCTGCTCTCAGTCCCAGTCTCTCTCTCTCTCTCTCTCTCTCTTTCCCTGCTCTCAGTCCCAGTCTCTCTCTTTCCCTCTCTTTCCCTGCTCTCAGTCCCAGTCTCTCTCTCTCTTTCCCTGCTCTCAGTCCCAGTCTCACTCTCTTTCCCTGCTCTCAGTCCCAGTCTCACTCTCTTTCCCTGCTCTCAGTCCCAGTCTCTCTCTCGCTCTCTCTCTTTCACTGCTCTCTGTCCGAGTCCCAGTCTCTCTCTCTCCTTCCCTGCTCTCAGTCCCAGTCTCTCTCTCTCTCTCTCTTTCCCTGCTCTCAGTCCCAGTCTCTCTCTCTCTCTCTCTTTCCCTGCTCTCTGTCCCAGTCTCTCTTTCCCTGCTCTCTGTCCCAGTCTCTCTCTCTCTCGTTCCCTGCTCTGTCCCAGTCTCTCTCTCTCTCGTTCCCTGCTCTGTCCCAGTCTCTCTCTCTCTCTCTCTCTCTCTTTCCCTGCTCTCAGTCCCAGTCTCTCTCTCTCTTTCCCTGCTCTCAGTCCCAGTCTCTCTCTCTCTCTCCCTGCTCTCAGTCCAAGTCGCTCTCTCTCTCTCTTTCCCTGCTCTCTGTCCCAGTCTCTCTCTCTCTCTTTCCCTGCTCCCAGTCCCAGTCTCTCTCTCTCTCTTTCCCTGCTCCCAGTCCCAGTCTCTCTCTCTCTCTCTCTCTTTCCCTGCTCAGTCCCAGTCTCTCTCTCTCTTTCCCTGCTCTCAGTCCCAGTCTCTCTCTCTCTCTCTTTCCCTGCTCTCAGTCCCAGTCTCTCTCTCTCTCTTTCCCTGCTCTCAGTCCCAGTCTCTCTCTCTCTCTCTCTCTCTTTCCCTGCTCTCAGTCCCAGTCTCTCTCTTTCCCTCTCTTTCCCTGCTCTCAGTCCCAGTCTCTCTCTCGCTCTCTCTCTTTCACTGCTCTGTCCGAGTCGCTCTCTCTCTCTCTCTCTCGTTCCCTGCTCTCTGTCCCAGTCTCTCACTCTCTCCTTCCCTGCTCTCTGTCCCAGTCTCTCACTCTCTCTTTCCCTGCTCTCTGTCCCAGTCTCTCTCTCTCTCTCTCTTTCCCTGCTCTCAGTCCCAGTCTCTCTCTCTCTCTCCCTATCCCTGCTCTCTGTCCCAGTCTCTCTGTCTCTCTTTCCCTGCTCTCTGTCCCAGTCTCTCTCTTTCCCTCTCGTTCCCTGCTCTCTGTCCCAGTCTCTCACTCTCTCCTTCCCTACTCTCTGTCCCAGTCTCTCTCTCTCTCTTTCCCTGTCATTCCCAGTCTGTCCCTCTCTTTCCCTGCTCTCAGTCCCAGTATCTCTCTCTCTCTCTTTCCCTGCTCTCAGTCCCAGTCTCTCTCTCTCTCTTTCCCTGCTCTCAGTCCCAGTCTCTCTCTCTCTCTCTCTTTCCCTGCTCCCAGTCCCAGTCTCTCTCTCTCTTTCCCTGCTCTCAGTCCCAGTCTCTCTCTCTCTCTCTTTCCCTGCTCTCAGTCCCAGTCTCTCTCTCTCTATTTCCCTGCTCTCAGTCCCAGTCTCTCTCTCTGTCTCTTTCCCTGCTCTCAGTCCCAGTCTCTCTCTCTCTCTCTTTCCGTGCCCTCAGTCCCAGTCTCTCTCTCTCTCTCTCTCTCTCTTTCCCTGCTCTCTGTCCCAGTCTCTCTCTCTCTCTCTCTTTCCCTGCTCTCAGTCCCAGTCTCTCTCTCTCTCTCTTTCCCTGCTCTCTGTCCCAGTCTCTCTCTCTCTCTCTCTTTCCCTGCTCTCAGTCCCAGTCTCTCTCTCGCTCTCTCTCTTTCACTGCTCTGTGAGAGTCGCTCTCTCTCTCTCTCTCTCTTTCCCTGCTCTCAGTCCCAGTCTCTCTCTCTCTCTCTCTTTCCCTGCTCTCTGTCCCAGTCTCTCTCTTTCCCTGGTCAGTCCCAGTCTCTCTCTCTCTTTCCCTGCTCTCAGTCCCAGTCTCTCTCTCTCTCTCTCTCTCTTTCCCTGCTCTCAGTCCCAGTCTCTCTCTCTCTCTCTTTCCCTGCTCTCTGTCCCAGTCTCTATCTCTCTCTCTCTCTCTCTCTCTCTCTCTCTCTCTCTCTCTCTCTCTCTCTCTCTTTTTCCCTGGTCTCAGTTCCAGTCTCTCTCTCTCTTTCCCTGCTCTCAGTCCCAGTCTCTCTCTCTCTCTCTTTCACTGCTCTCTGTCCAAGTCGCTCTCTCTCTCTCTGTCTTTCCCTGCTGTCATTCCCAGTCTGTCCCTCTCTTTCCCTGCTCTCAGTCCCAGTATCTCTCTCTCTCTCTTTCCCTGCTCTCAGTCCCAGTCTCTCTCTTTCCCTGCTGAGTCCCAGTCTCTCTCTCTTTCCCTGCTCTCAGTCCCAGTCTCTCTCTCTTGCCCTGCTCTCAGTCCCAGTCCCTCTCTCTCTCTCTCTTTCCCTGCTCTCAGTCCCAGTCTCTCTCTCTCTCTTTCCGTGCTCTCAGTCCCAGTCTCTCTCTCTCTCTCTCTTTCCCTGCTCCCAGTCCCAGTCTCTCTCTCTCTTTCCCTGCTCAGTCCCAGTCTCTCTCTCTCTCTCTTTCCCTGCTCTCAGTCCCAGTCTCTCTCTCTCTCTCTCTCTTTCCCTGCTCTCTGTCCCAGTCTCTCTCTCTCTCTCTCGTTCCCTGCTCTCTGTCCCAGTCTCTCTCTCTCTCGTTCCCTGCTCTCTGTCCCAGTCTCTCTCTCTCTCGTTCCCTGCTGTCATTCCCAGTCTCTCCCTCTCTTTCCCTGCTCTCTGTCCCAGTATCTCTCTCTCTCTTTCCCTGCTCTCTGTCCCAGTCTCTCTCTTTCCCTGTTATCAGTGCCAGTCTCTCTCTCTCTTTCCCTGCTCTCAGTCCCAGTCTCTCTGTCTCTCTTTCCCTGCTCTCTGTCCCAGTCTCTCTCTCTCCCTCTCTTTCCCTGCTCTCAGTCCCAGTCTCTCTCTCTCGCTCTCTCTCTCTCTCTCGTTCCCTGCTCTCTGTCCCAGTCTCTCTCTCTCTCTTTCCCTGCTCTCCGTCCCAGTCTCTCTCTCTCTTTCCCTGCTCTCAGTCCCAGTCTCTCTCTCTCTCTTTCCCTGCTCTCAGTCCCAGTCTCTCTCTCTCTCTCTTTCCCTGCTGTCATTCCCAGTCTCTCTCTCTCTTTCCCTGCTCTCAGTCCCAGTCTCTCTCTCTTTCCCTGCTCTCAGTCCCAGTCTCTCTCTCTTTCCCTGCTCTCAGTCCCAGTCTCTCTCTCTTTCCCTGCTCTCTGTCCCAGTCTCTCTCTCTCTCTCTTTCCCTGCTCTCAGTCCCAGTCTCTCTCTCTCTCTCTTTCCCTGCACTCAGTCCCAGTCTCTCTCTCTCACTCCCTGCTCTCAGTCCCAGACTCTCTCTCTCTCTCTCTCTCTCGTTCCCTGCTGTCTGTCCCAGTCTCTCTCTCTCTCTTTCCCTGCTGTCATTCCCAGTCTCTCCCTCTCATTCCCTGCTCTCAGTCCCAGTATCTCTCTCTCTCTCTTTCCCTGCTCTCAGTCCCAGTCTCTCTCTCGCTCTCTCTCTTGCACTGCTCTCTGTCCGAGTCGCTCTCTCTCTCTCTCTCTCGTTCCCTGCTCAGTCCCTGTCTCTCTCTTTCCCTGCTCCCAGTCCCAGTCTCTCACTCTCTCCTTCCCTACTCTCTGTCCCAGTCTCTCTCTCTCTCTTTCCCTGTCATTCCCAGTCTGTCCCTCTCTTTCCCTGCTCTCAGTCCCAGTCTCTCTCTCTCTCTCTCTTTCCCTGCTCCCAGTCCCAGTCTCTCTCTCTCTTTCCCTGCTCTCAGTCCCAGTCTCTCTCTCTCTCTCTT
>NC_081363.1:84347771-84362771 GCF_030684315.1 Stegostoma tigrinum
CTCTCTCTCTCTCTCTCTTTCCCTGCTCTCAGTCCCAGTCTCTCTCTCTCTATTTCCCTGCTCTCAGTCTCAGTCTCTCTCTCTCTCTCTTTCCCTGCTCTCAGTCCCAGTCTCTCTCTCTCTCTCTTTCCGTGCCCTCAGTCCCAGTCTCTCTCTCTCTCTTTCCCTCCTCTCAGTCCCAGTCTCTCTCTCTCTCTCTCTTTCCCTGCTCTCGCTCTCTGTCCCAGTCTCTCTCTCTCTCTCTCTCTTTCCCTGCTCTCAGTCCCAGTCTCTCTCTCGCTCTCTCTCTTTCACTGCTCTGTGAGAGTCGCGCTCTCTCTCTCTCTCTCTCTTTCCCTGCTCTCAGTCCCAGTCTCTCTCTCTCTCTCTCTCTCTCTCTTTCCCTGCTCTCTGTCCCAGTCTCTCTCTTTCCCTCTCTTTCCCTGGTCAGTCCCAGTCTCTCTCTCTCTTTCCCTGCTCTCAGTCCAGTCTCTCTCTCTCTCTCTCTCTCTTTCCCTGCTCTCAGTCCCAGTCTCTCTCTCGCTCTCTCTCTTTCACTGCTCTCTGTCCGAGTCGCGCTCTCTCTCTCTCTCTCGTTCCCTGCTCTCAGTCCCAGTCACTCTCTCTCTCTCTCTCTTTCCCTGCTCTCAGTCCCAGTCTCTCTCTCTCTCTCTCTTTCCTGGTCTCAGTTCCAGTCTCTCTCTCTCTTTCCCTGCTCTCAGTCCCAGTCTCGCTCTCTCTCTCTTTCACTGCTCTCTGTCCAAGTCGCTCTCTCTCTCTCTCTCTTTCCCTGCTCTCTGTCCCAGTCTCTCTCTCTCTCTCTTTCCCTGCTCCCAGTCCCAGTCTCTCTCTTTCCCTGCTCTCAGTCCCAGTCTCTCTCTCTCTATTTCCCTGCTCTCAGTCCCAGTCTCTCTCTCTCTCTCTTTCCCTGCTCTCAGTCCCAGTCTCTCTCTCTCTCTCTTTCCCTGCTCTCAGTCCCAGTCTCTCTCTCTCTCTCTTTCCCTGCTCTCTGTCCCAGTCTCTCTCTCTCTCTCTCTCTCTCTTTCCCTGCTCTCAGTCCCAGTCTCTCTCTCTCTCTCTCTCTTTCCCTGCTCTCAGTCCCAGTCTCTCTCTCGCTCTCTCTCTCTCTCTCTTTCCCTGCTCTCTGTCCCAGTCTCTCTCTCTCTCTCTCTTTCCCTGCTCTCTGTCCCAGTCTCTCTCTTTCCCTCTCTTTCCCTGGTCAGTCCCAGTCTCTCTCTCTCTTTCCCTGCTCTCAGTCCCAGTCTCTCTCTCGCTCTCTCTCTTTCACTGCTCTCTGTCCGAGTCGCGCTCTCTCTCTCTCTCGTTCCCTGCTCTCAGTCCCAGTCACTCTCTGTCTCTCTCTTTGCCTGCTCTCAGTCCCAGTCTCTCTCTCTCTCTCTCTTTCCCTGCTCTCTGTCCCAGTCTCTCTCTTTCCCTCTCTTTCCCTGCTCTCAGTCTCAGTCTCTCTCTCTCTTTCCCTGGTCTCAGTCCCAGTCTCTCTCTCTTTCACTGCTCTCTGTCCAAGTCGCTCTCTCTCTCTCTGTCTTTCACTGCTCTCTGTCCAAGTCGCTCTCTCTCTCTCTGTCTTTCCCTGCTCTCAGTCCCAGTCTCTCTCTCTCTTTCTCTTTCCCTGCTCTCTGTCCCAGTCTCTCTCTCTCTCGTTCCTGCTCTCAGTCCCAGTCTCTCTCAGCCCCAGTCTCTCTCTTTCCCTCTCTTTCCCAGCTCTCAGTCCGAGTCTCTCTCTCTCTTTCCCTGCTCTCAGTCCCAGTCTCCCTCTCTCTCTCTCTTTCCCTGCTCTCAGTCCCAGTCTCTCTCTCTCTCTCTTTCCCTGCTCTCTGTCCCAGTCTCTCTCTCTCTTTCCCTGCTCTCAGTCCCAGTCTCTCTCTCTCTTTCCCTGCTCTCAGTCCCAGTCTCCCTCTCTCTCTCTTTCCCTGCTCTCAGTCCCAGTCTCCCTCTCTCTCTCTTTCCCTGCTCTCAGTCCCAGTCCTCTCTCTCTCTCTCTTTCCCTGCTCTCTGTCCCAGTCTCTCTCTCTCTCTCGTTCCCTGCTGTCATTCCCAGTCTCTCCCTCTCTTTCCCTGCTCTCTGTCCCAGTCTCTCTCATTCCCTGCTCTCAGTCCCAGTATCTCTCTCTCTCTTTCCCTGCTCTCAGTCCCAGTCTCACTCTCTCTCTCTCTTTCCCTGCTCTCAGTCCCAGTCTCTCTCTCTCTCTCTCTCTTTCCCTGCTCTCAGTCCCAGTCTCTCTCTTTCCCTCTCTTTCCCTGCTCTCAGTCCCAGTCTCTCTCTCGCTCTCTCTCTTTCACTGCTCTGTCCGAGTCGCTCTCTCTCTCTCTCTCTCGTTCCCTGCTCTCTGTCCCAGTCTCTCACTCTCTCCTTCCCTGCTCTCTGTCCCAGTCTCTCACTCTCTCTTTCCCTGCTCTCTGTCCCAGTCTCTCTCTCTCTCTCTCTTTCCCTGCTCTCAGTCCCAGTCTCTCTCTCTCTCTCCCTATCCCTGCTCTCTGTCCCAGTCTCTCTGTCTCTCTTTCCCTGCTCTCTGTCCCAGTCTCTCTCTTTCCCTCTCGTTCCCTGCTCTCTGTCCCAGTCTCTCACTCTCTCCTTCCCTACTCTCTGTCCCAGTCTCTCTCTCTCTCTTTCCCTGTCATTCCCAGTCTGTCCCTCTCTTTCCCTGCTCTCAGTCCCAGTATCTCTCTCTCTCTCTTTCCCTGCTCTCAGTCCCAGTCTCTCTCTCTCTCTTTCCCTGCTCTCAGTCCCAGTCTCTCTCTCTCTCTCTCTTTCCCTGCTCCCAGTCCCAGTCTCTCTCTCTCTTTCCCTGCTCTCAGTCCCAGTCTCTCTCTCTCTCTCTTTCCCTGCTCTCAGTCCCAGTCTCTCTCTCTCTATTTCCCTGCTCTCAGTCCCAGTCTCTCTCTCTGTCTCTTTCCCTGCTCTCAGTCCCAGTCTCTCTCTCTCTCTCTTTCCGTGCCCTCAGTCCCAGTCTCTCTCTCTCTCTCTCTCTCTTTCCCTGCTCTCTGTCCCAGTCTCTCTCTCTCTCTCTTTCCCTGCTCTCAGTCCCAGTCTCTCTCTCTCTCTCTTTCCCTGCTCTCTGTCCCAGTCTCTCTCTCTCTCTCTCTTTCCCTGCTCTCAGTCCCAGTCTCTCTCTCGCTCTCTCTCTTTCACTGCTCTGTGAGAGTCGCTCTCTCTCTCTCTCTCTCTTTCCCTGCTCTCAGTCCCAGTCTCTCTCTCTCTCTCTCTTTCCCTGCTCTCTGTCCCAGTCTCTCTCTTTCCCTGGTCAGTCCCAGTCTCTCTCTCTCTTTCCCTGCTCTCAGTCCCAGTCTCTCTCTCTCTCTCTCTCTCTTTCCCTGCTCTCAGTCCCAGTCTCTCTCTCTCTCTCTTTCCCTGCTCTCTGTCCCAGTCTCTATCTCTCTCTCTCTCTCTCTCTCTCTCTCTCTCTCTCTCTCTCTCTCTCTCTCTTTTTCCCTGGTCTCAGTTCCAGTCTCTCTCTCTCTTTCCCTGCTCTCAGTCCCAGTCTCTCTCTCTCTCTCTTTCACTGCTCTCTGTCCAAGTCGCTCTCTCTCTCTCTGTCTTTCCCTGCTGTCATTCCCAGTCTGTCCCTCTCTTTCCCTGCTCTCAGTCCCAGTATCTCTCTCTCTCTCTTTCCCTGCTCTCAGTCCCAGTCTCTCTCTTTCCCTGCTGAGTCCCAGTCTCTCTCTCTTTCCCTGCTCTCAGTCCCAGTCTCTCTCTCTTGCCCTGCTCTCAGTCCCAGTCCCTCTCTCTCTCTCTCTTTCCCTGCTCTCAGTCCCAGTCTCTCTCTCTCTCTTTCCGTGCTCTCAGTCCCAGTCTCTCTCTCTCTCTCTCTTTCCCTGCTCCCAGTCCCAGTCTCTCTCTCTCTTTCCCTGCTCAGTCCCAGTCTCTCTCTCTCTCTCTTTCCCTGCTCTCAGTCCCAGTCTCTCTCTCTCTCTCTCTCTTTCCCTGCTCTCTGTCCCAGTCTCTCTCTCTCTCTCTCGTTCCCTGCTCTCTGTCCCAGTCTCTCTCTCTCTCGTTCCCTGCTCTCTGTCCCAGTCTCTCTCTCTCTCGTTCCCTGCTGTCATTCCCAGTCTCTCCCTCTCTTTCCCTGCTCTCTGTCCCAGTATCTCTCTCTCTCTTTCCCTGCTCTCTGTCCCAGTCTCTCTCTTTCCCTGTTATCAGTGCCAGTCTCTCTCTCTCTTTCCCTGCTCTCAGTCCCAGTCTCTCTGTCTCTCTTTCCCTGCTCTCTGTCCCAGTCTCTCTCTCCCTCTCTTTCCCTGCTCTCAGTCCCAGTCTCTCTCTCTCGCTCTCTCTCTCTCTCTCGTTCCCTGCTCTCTGTCCCAGTCTCTCTCTCTCTCTTTCCCTGCTCTCCGTCCCAGTCTCTCTCTCTCTTTCCCTGCTCTCAGTCCCAGTCTCTCTCTCTCTCTTTCCCTGCTCTCAGTCCCAGTCTCTCTCTCTCTCTCTTTCCCTGCTGTCATTCCCAGTCTCTCTCTCTCTTTCCCTGCTCTCAGTCCCAGTCTCTCTCTCTTTCCCTGCTCTCAGTCCCAGTCTCTCTCTCTTTCCCTGCTCTCAGTCCCAGTCTCTCTCTCTTTCCCTGCTCTCTGTCCCAGTCTCTCTCTCTCTCTCTTTCCCTGCTCTCAGTCCCAGTCTCTCTCTCTCTCTCTTTCCCTGCACTCAGTCCCAGTCTCTCTCTCTCACTCCCTGCTCTCAGTCCCAGACTCTCTCTCTCTCTCTCTCTCTCGTTCCCTGCTGTCTGTCCCAGTCTCTCTCTCTCTCTTTCCCTGCTGTCATTCCCAGTCTCTCCCTCTCATTCCCTGCTCTCAGTCCCAGTATCTCTCTCTCTCTCTTTCCCTGCTCTCAGTCCCAGTCTCTCTCTCGCTCTCTCTCTTGCACTGCTCTCTGTCCGAGTCGCTCTCTCTCTCTCTCTCTCGTTCCCTGCTCAGTCCCTGTCTCTCTCTTTCCCTGCTCCCAGTCCCAGTCTCTCACTCTCTCCTTCCCTACTCTCTGTCCCAGTCTCTCTCTCTCTCTTTCCCTGTCATTCCCAGTCTGTCCCTCTCTTTCCCTGCTCTCAGTCCCAGTCTCTCTCTCTCTCTCTCTTTCCCTGCTCCCAGTCCCAGTCTCTCTCTCTCTTTCCCTGCTCTCAGTCCCAGTCTCTCTCTCTCTCTCTTTCCCTGCTCTCAGTCCCAGTCTCTCTCTCTCTATTTCCCTGCTCTCAGTCCCAGTCTCTCTCTCTGTCTCTTTCCCTGCTCTCAGTCCCAGTCTCTCTCTCTCTCTCTTTCCGTGCCCTCAGTCCCAGTCTCTCTCTCTCTCTCTCTCTTTCCCTGCTCTCTGTCCCAGTCTCTCTCTCTCTCTCTCTCTTTCCCTGCTCTCAGTCCCAGTCTCTCTCTCTCTCTCTTTCCCTGCTCTCTGTCCCAGTCTCTCTCTCTCTCTCTCTTTCCCTGCTCTCAGTCCCAGTCTCTCTCTCGCTCTCTCTCTTTCACTGCTCTGTCCGAGTCGCTCTCTCTCTCTCTCTCTCGTTCCCTGCTCTCTGTCCCAGTCTCTCACTCTCTCCTTCCCTGCTCTCTGTCCCAGTCTCTCACTCTCTCTTTGCCTGCTGTCATTCCCAGTCTCTCCCTCTCTTTCCCTGCTCTCAGTCCCAGCATCTCTCTCTCTCTTTCCCTGCTCTCAGTCCCAGTCTCTCTCTTTCCCTGCTCTCAGTCCCAGTCTCTCTCTCTTTCCCTGCTCTCAGTCCGAGTCTCTCTCTCTCTCTCTGCTCTCAGTCCCAGTCTCTCTCTCTCTCTCTCTCTCTTTCCGTGCTCTCAGTCCCAGTCTCTCTCTCTTTCCCTGCTCTCTGTCCCAGTCTCTCTCTCTCTCTCTCTTTCCCTGCTCTCAGTCCCAGTCTCTCTCTCTCTCTCCCTATCCCTGCTCTCTGTCCCAGTCTCTCTGTCTCTCTTTCCCTGCTCTCTGTCCCAGTCTCTCTCTTTCCCTCTCGTTCCCTGCTCTCTGTCCCAGTCTCTCACTCTCTCCTTCCCTACTCTCTGTCCCAGTCTCTCTCTCTCTCTTTCCCTGTCATTCCCAGTCTGTCCCTCTCTTTCCCTGCTCTCAGTCCCAGTCTCTCTCTCTCTCTCTCTTTCCCTGCTCCCAGTCCCAGTCTCTCTCTCTCTTTCCCTGCTCTCAGTCCCAGTCTCTCTCTCTCTCTCTTTCCCTGCTCTCAGTCCCAGTCTCTCTCTCTCTATTTCCCTGCTCTCAGTCCCAGTCTCTCTCTCTGTCTCTTTCCCTGCTCTCAGTCCCAGTCTCTCTCTCTCTCTCTTTCCGTGCCCTCAGTCCCAGTCTCTCTCTCTCTCTCTCTCTTTCCCTGCTCTCTGTCCCAGTCTCTCTCTCTCTCTCTCTTTCCCTGCTCTCAGTCCCAGTCTCTCTCTCTCTCTCTTTCCCTGCTCTCTGTCCCAGTCTCTCTCTCTCTCTCTCTTTCCCTGCTCTCAGTCCCAGTCTCTCTCTCGCTCTCTCTCTTTCACTGCTCTGTGAGAGTCGCTCTCTCTCTCTCTCTCTCTTTCCCTGCTCTCAGTCCCAGTCTCTCTCTCTCTCTCTCTTTCCCTGCTCTCTGTCCCAGTCTCTCTCTTTCCCTGGTCAGTCCCAGTCTCTCTCTCTCTTTCCCTGCTCTCAGTCCCAGTCTCTCTCTCTCTCTCTCTCTCTTTCCCTGCTCTCAGTCCCAGTCTCTCTCTCTCTCTCTCTCTCTTTCCCTGCTCTCTGTCCCAGTCTCTATCTCTCTCTCTCTCTCTCTCTCTCTCTCTCTCTCTCTTTTTCCCTGGTCTCAGTTCCAGTCTCTCTCTCTCTTTCCCTGCTCTCAGTCCCAGTCTCTCTCTCTCTCTCTTTCACTGCTCTCTGTCCAAGTCGCTCTCTCTCTCTCTGTCTTTCCCTGCTCTCTGTCCCAGTCTCTCTCTCTCTTTCCCTGCTCTCAGTCCCAGTCTCTCTCTCTCTCTCTCTTTCCCTGCTGTCATTCCCAGTCTGTCCCTCTCTTTCCCTGCTCTCAGTCCCAGTATCTCTCTCTCTCTCTTTCCCTGCTCTCAGTCCCAGTCTCTCTCTCTTTCCCTGCTGAGTCCCAGTCTCTCTCTCTTTCCCTGCTCTCAGTCCCAGTCTCTCTCTCTTTCCCTGCTCTCAGTCCCAGTCTCTCTCTCTCTCTCTCTTTCCCTGCTCTCAGTCCCAGTCTCTCTCTCTCTCTCTCTCTCCCTATCCCTGCTCTCTGTCCCAGTCTCTCTGTCTCTCTTTCCCTGCTCTCTGTCCCAGTCTCTCTCTCTCCCTCTCTTTCCCTGCTCTCAGTCCCAGTCTCACTCTCTCTTTCCCTGCTCTCAGTCCCAGTCTCTCTCTCTCTCTCTCTCCCTATCCCTGCTCTCTGTCTCTCTTTCCCTGCTCTCAGTCCCAGTCTCTCTCTCTCTCTTTCCCTGCTCTCAGTCCCAGTCTCTCTCTCTCTCTTTCCCTGTTCTCAGTCCCAGTCTCTCTCTCTCTCTCTTTCCCTGCTCTCAGTCCCAGTCTCTCTCTCTCTCTCTCTTTCCCTGCTCTCAGTCCCAGTCTCTCTCTCTCTCTCTTTCCCTGCTCTCTGTCCCAGTCTCTCTCTCTCTCTTTCCCTGCTCTCTGTCCCAGTCTCTCTCTCTCTCTCTCTTTCCCTGCTCTCAGTCCCAGTCTCTCTCTCTCTCTCTTTCCCTGCTCTCAGTCCCACTCTCTCTCTCGCTCTCTCTCTTTCACTGCTCTGTGAGAGTCGCTCTCTCTCTCTCTCTCTCTCTCTTTCCCTGCTCTCTGTCCCAGTCTCTCTCTTTCCCTCTCTTTCCCTGGTCAGTCCCAGTCTCTCTCTCTCTCTTTCCCTGCTCTCAGTCCCAGTCTCTCTCTCGCTCTCTCTCTTTCACTGCTCTCTGTCCGAGTCGCGCGCTCTGTCTCTCTCTCGTTCCCTGCTCTCAGTCCCAGTCTCCCTCTCTCTCTCCCGGCTCTCAGTCCCAGTCTCTCTCTCTCTCTCTCTTTCCCTGCTCAGTCCCAGTCTCACTCTCTCTTTCCCTGCTCTCAGTCCCAGTCTCCCTCTCTCTCTTTCCCTGCTCTCAGTCCAAGTCTCCCTCTCTCTGTCTTTCCCTGCTCTCAGTCCCAGTCTCTCTCTCTCTCTCTCTCGTTCCCTGCTCTCAGTCCCAGTCTCTCTCTCTCTCTCTTTCCCTGCTCTCAGTCCCAGTCTCTCTCTTTCCCTCTCTTTCCCTGCTCTCTGTCCCAGTCTCTATCTCTCTCTCTCTCTCTCTCTCTCTCTTTCCCTGCTCCCAGTCCCAGTCTCTCTCTCTCTTTCCCTGCTCTCAGTCCCAGTCTCTCTCTCTCTCTCTTTCCGTGCTCTCAGTCCCAGTCTCTCTCTCTCTATTTCCCTGCTCTCAGTCCCAGTCTCTCTCTCTCTCTCTTTCCCTGCTCTCAGTCCCAGTCTCTCTCTCTCTATTTCCCTGCTCTCAGTCCCAGTCTCTCTCTCTCTCTCTTTCCCTGCTCTCAGTCCCAGTCTATCTCTCTCTTTCCGTGCCCTCAGTCCCAGTCTCTCTCTCTCTCTCTCTTTCCCTCCTCTCAGTCCCAGTCTCTCTCTCTCTCTCTCTTTCCCTGCTCTCTGTCCCAGTCTCTCTCTCTCTCTCTCTTTCCCTGCTCTCAGTCCCAGTCTCTCTCTCGCTCTCTCTCTTTCACTGCTCTGTGAGAGTCGCTCTCTCTCTCTCTCTCTCTTTCCCTGCTCTCAGTCCCAGTCTCTCTCTCTCTCTCTCTCTCTTTCCCTGCTCTCTGTCCCAGTCTCTCTCTTTCCCTCTCTTTCCCTGGTCAGTCCCAGTCTCTCTCTCTCTTTCCCTGCTCTCAGTCCCAGTCTCTCTCTCTCTCTCTCTCTCTCTCTTTCCCTGCTCTCAGTCCCAGTCTCTCTCTCGCTCTCTCTCTTTCACTGCTCTCTGTCCGAGTCGCGCTCTCTCTCTCTCTCTCGTTCCCTGCTCTCAGTCCCAGTCACTCTCTCTCTCTCTCTTTCCCTGCTCTCAGTCCCAGTCTCTCTCTCTCTCTCTCTTTCCCTGCTCTCAGTCCCAGTCTCTCTCTCTCTCTCCCTATCCCTGCTCTCTGTCCCAGTCTCTCTGTCTCTCTTTCCCTGCTCTGTCCCAGTCTCTCTCTTTCCCTCTCTTTCCCTGCTCTCAGTCCCAGTCTCTCTCTCTCTCTTTCCCTGCTCTCTGTCCCAGTCTCTATCTCTCTCTCTCTCTCTCTCTCTCTCTCTCTCTCTTTCCCTGGTCTCAGTTCCAGTCTCTCTCTCTCTTTCCCTGCTCTCAGTCCCAGTCTCTCTCTCTCTCTCTTTCACTGCTCTCTCTCTCTCTCTTTCCCTGCTCTCTGTCCCAGTCTCTCTCTCTCTCTCGTTCCCTGCTCTCTGTCCCAGTCTCTCACTCTCTCCTTCCCTACTCTCTGTCCCAGTCTCTCTCTCTCTCTTTCCCTGCTCTCAGTCCCAGTCTCTCTCTCTCTCTTTCCCTGCTCTCAGTCCCAGTCTCTCTCTCTCTCTCTTTCCCTGTTCTCAGTCCCAGTCTCTATCTCTCTTTCCCTGCTCTCAGTCCCAGTCTCTCTCTCTCTCTCTTTCCGTGCTCTCAGTCCCAGTCTCTCTCTCTCTCCCTGCTCTCAGTCCCAGTCTTTCTCTCTCTCTCTCTCTCTCCCTGCTCCCAGTCCCAGTCTCTCTCTCTCTTTCCCTGCTCTCAGTCCCAGTCTCTCTCTCTCTCTCTCTTTCCCTGCTCTCAGTCCCAGTCTCTCTCTCTCTCTCTCTTTCCCTGCTCTCAGTCCCAGTCTCTCTCTCGCTCTCTCTCTTTCACTGCTCTCTGTCCGAGTCGCGCGCTCTCTCTCTCTCTCGTTCCCTGCTCTCAGTCCCAGTCTCCCTCTCTCTCTCTCGTTCCCTGCTCTCAGTCCCAGTCTCTCTCTCTCTCTCTCTTTCCCTGCTCAGTCCCAGTCTCACTCTCTCTTTCCCTGCTCTCAGTCCCAGTCTCCCTCTCTCTCTTTCCCTGCTCTCAGTCCCAGTCTCTCTCTCTCTCTCTTTCCCTGCTCCCAGTCCCAGTCTCTCTCTCTCTTTCCCTGCTCTCAGTCCCAGTCTCTCTCTTTCCCTCTCTTTCCCTGCTCTCTGTCCCAGTCTCTATCTCTCTCTCTCTCTCTCTCTCTCTCTTTCCCTGCTCCCAGTCCCAGTCTCTCTCTCTCTCTCTCTTTCCCTGCTCTCAGTCCCAGTCTCTCTCTCTCTATTTCCCTGCTCTCAGTCTCAGTCTCTCTCTCTCTCTCTTTCCCTGCTCTCAGTCCCAGTCTCTCTCTCTCTCTCTTTCCGTGCCCTCAGTCCCAGTCTCTCTCTCTCTCTTTCCCTCCTCTCAGTCCCAGTCTCTCTCTCTCTCTCTCTTTCCCTGCTCTCTGTCCCAGTCTCTCTCTCTCTCTCTCTCTTTCCCTGCTCTCAGTCCCAGTCTCTCTCTCGCTCTCTCTCTTTCACTGCTCTGTGAGAGTCGCGCTCTCTCTCTCTCTCTCTCTTTCCCTGCTCTCAGTCCCAGTCTCTCTCTCTCTCTCTCTCTCTCTCTTTCCCTGCTCTCTGTCCCAGTCTCTCTCTTTCCCTCTCTTTCCCTGGTCAGTCCCAGTCTCTCTCTCTCTTTCCCTGCTCTCAGTCCCAGTCTCTCTCTCTCTCTCTTTCCCTGCTCTCAGTCCCAGTCTCTCTCTCGCTCTCTCTCTTTCACTGCTCTCTGTCCGAGTCGCGCTCTCTCTCTCTCTCTCGTTCCCTGCTCTCAGTCCCAGTCACTCTCTCTCTCTCTCTCTTTCCCTGCTCTCAGTCCCAGTCTCTCTCTCTCTCTCTCTTTCCCTGGTCTCAGTTCCAGTCTCTCTCTCTCTTTCCCTGCTCTCAGTCCCAGTCTCGCTCTCTCTCTCTTTCACTGCTCTCTGTCCAAGTCGCTCTCTCTCTCTCTCTCTTTCCCTGCTCTCTGTCCCAGTCTCTCTCTCTCTCTCTTTCCCTGCTCCCAGTCCCAGTCTCTCTCTTTCCCTGCTCTCAGTCCCAGTCTCTCTCTCTCTATTTCCCTGCTCTCAGTCCCAGTCTCTCTCTCTCTCTCTTTCCCTGCTCTCAGTCCCAGTCTCTCTCTCTCTCTCTTTCCCTGCTCTCAGTCCCAGTCTCTCTCTCTCTCTCTTTCCCTGCTCTCTGTCCCAGTCTCTCTCTCTCTCTCTCTCTCTTTCCCTGCTCTCAGTCCCAGTCTCTCTCTCTCTCTCTCTCTTTCCCTGCTCTCAGTCCCAGTCTCTCTCTCGCTCTCTCTCTCTCTCTCTTTCCCTGCTCTCTGTCCCAGTCTCTCTCTCTCTCTCTCTTTCCCTGCTCTCTGTCCCAGTCTCTCTCTTTCCCTCTCTTTCCCTGGTCAGTCCCAGTCTCTCTCTCTCTTTCCCTGCTCTCAGTCCCAGTCTCTCTCTCGCTCTCTCTCTTTCACTGCTCTCTGTCCGAGTCGCGCTCTCTCTCTCTCTCGTTCCCTGCTCTCAGTCCCAGTCACTCTCTGTCTCTCTCTTTGCCTGCTCTCAGTCCCAGTCTCTCTCTCTCTCTCTCTTTCCCTGCTCTCTGTCCCAGTCTCTCTCTTTCCCTCTCTTTCCCTGCTCTCAGTCTCAGTCTCTCTCTCTCTTTCCCTGGTCTCAGTCCCAGTCTCTCTCTCTTTCACTGCTCTCTGTCCAAGTCGCTCTCTCTCTCTCTGTCTTTCACTGCTCTCTGTCCAAGTCGCTCTCTCTCTCTCTGTCTTTCCCTGCTCTCAGTCCCAGTCTCTCTCTCTCTTTCTCTTTCCCTGCTCTCTGTCCCAGTCTCTCTCTCTCTCGTTCCCTGCTCTCAGTCCCAGTCTCTCTCAGCCCCAGTCTCTCTCTTTCCCTCTCTTTCCCAGCTCTCAGTCCGAGTCTCTCTCTCTCTTTCCCTGCTCTCAGTCCCAGTCTCCCTCTCTCTCTCTCTTTCCCTGCTCTCAGTCCCAGTCTCTCTCTCTCTCTCTTTCCCTGCTCTCTGTCCCAGTCTCTCTCTCTCTTTCCCTGCTCTCAGTCCCAGTCTCTCTCTCTCTTTCCCTGCTCTCAGTCCCAGTCTCCCTCTCTCTCTCTTTCCCTGCTCTCAGTCCCAGTCTCCCTCTCTCTCTCTTTCCCTGCTCTCAGTCCCAGTCTCTCTCTCTCTCTCTTTCCCTGCTCTCTGTCCCAGTCTCTCTCTCTCTCTCGTTCCCTGCTGTCATTCCCAGTCTCTCCCTCTCTTTCCCTGCTCTCTGTCCCAGTCTCTCTCATTCCCTGCTCTCAGTCCCAGTATCTCTCTCTCTCTTTCCCTGCTCTCAGTCCCAGTCTCACTCTCTCTCTCTCTTTCCCTGCTCTCAGTCCCAGTCTCTCTCTCGCTCTCTCTCTTGCACTGCTCTCTGTCCGAGTCGCTCTCTCTCTCTCTCTCGTTCCCTGCTCTCTGTCCCAGTCTCTCTCTCTCTCTCTCTCTCTCTTTCCCTGCTCCCAGTCCGAGTCTCTCTCTCTCTCTCTTTCCCTGCTCAGTCCCAGTCTCTCTCTCTCTTTCCCTGCTCTCAGTCCCAGTCTCTCTCTCTTTCCCTGCTCTCAGTCCCAGTCTCTCTCTCTCTCTCTCTCTTTCCGTGCTCTCAGTCCCAGTCTCTCTCTCTCTTTCCCTGCTCTCTGTCCCAGTCTCTCTCTCTCTCTTTCCCTGCTCTCAGTCCCAGTCTCTCTCTTTCCCTCTCTTTCCCTGCTCTCAGTCCCAGTCTCTCTCTCTCTCTCTTTCCCTGCTGTCATTCCCAGTCTCTCTCTCTCTTTCCCTACTCTCAGTCCCAGTCTCTCTCTCTTTCCCTGCTCTCAGTCCCAGTCTCTCTCTCTTTCCCTGCTCTCTGTCCCAGTCTCTCTCTCTCTCTCTCTCTCTCTCGTTCCCTGCTCTCAGTCCCAGTCTCTCTCTCTCTATTTCCCTGCTCTCAGTCCCAGTCTCTCTCTCTCTCTTTCCCTGCTCTCAGTCCCTGTCTCTCTCTCTCTCTTTCCCTGCTCTCAGTCCCTGTCTCTCTCTCTCTCTTTCCCTGCTCCCAGTCCCAGTCTCTCTCACTCTTTCCCTGCTCTCAGTCCCAGTCTCTCTCTCTCTCTTTCCCTGCTCTCAGTCCCAGTCTCTCTCTCTTTCCGTGCTCTCAGTCCCAGTCCATCTCTCTCTCCCTGCTCTCAGTCCCAGTCTCACTCTCTCTTTCCCTGCTCTCAGTCCCAGTCTCACTCTCTTTCCCTGCTCTCAGTCCCAGTCTCACTCTCTTTCCCTGCTCTCAGTCCCAGTCTCTCTCTCGCTCTCTCTCTTTCACTGCTCTCTGTCCGAGTCGCGCTCTCTCTCTCTCTCTCTCGTTCCCGGCTCTCAGTCCCAGTCTCTCTCTCTCTCTCTCTCTCTCTTTCCCTGCTCCCAGTCCCAGTCTCTCTCTCTCTTTCCCTGCTCTCAGTCCCAGTCTCTCTCTCTCTCTCTCTTTCCCTGCTCTCTGTCCCAGTCTCTCTTTCCCTGCTCTCTGTCCCAGTCTCTCTCTCTCTCTTTCCCTGCTCTCAGTCCCAGTCTCTCTTTTTCCCTCTCTTTCCCTGGTCTCAGTCCCAGTCTCTCTCTCTCTCTTTCCCTGCTCTCAGTCCCAGTCTCACTCTCTTTCCCTGCTCTCAGTCCCAGTCTCTCTCTCTCTCTTTCACTGCTCTCTGTCCGAGTCGCGCTCTCTCTCTCTCTCACTCTCGTTCCCTGCTCTCAGTCCCAGTCTCTCTCTCTCTCTCTCTCTCTTTCCCTGCTCCCAGTCCCAGTCTCTCTCTCTCTTTCCCTGCTCTCAGTCCCAGTCTCTCTCTCTCTCTCTTTCCCTGCTCTCAGTCCCAGTCTCTCTCTTTCCCTCTCTTTCCCTGCTCTCAGTCCCAGTCTCTCTTTCCCTGCTCTCTGTCCCAGTCTCTCTCTCTCTCTCTCTCTCTTTCCCTGCTCTCAGTCCCAGTCTCCCTCTCTCTCTCTCTCTTTCCCTGCTCTCAGTCCCAGTCTCCCTCTCTCTCTCTTTCCCTGCTCTCAGTCCCAGTCTCTCTCTCTCTCTTTCCCTGCTCTCTGTCCCAGTCTCTCTCTCTCTCTCTCGTTCCCTGCTCTCTGTCCCAGTCTCTCTCTCTCTCGTTCCCTGCTCTCTGTCCCAGTCTCTCTCTCTCTCGTTCCCTGCTGTCATTCCCAGTCTCTCCCTCTCTTTCCCTGCTCTCTGTCCCAGTATCTCTCTCTCTTTCCCTGCTCTCTGTCCCAGTCTCTCTCTTTCCCTGCTATCAGTGCCAGTCTCTCTCTCTCTTTCCCTGCTCTCAGTCCCAGTCTCTCTGTCTCTCTTTCCCTGCTCTCTGTCCCAGTCTCTCTCTCTCCCTCTCTTTCCCTGCTCTCAGTCCCAGTCTCTCTCTCTTTCCCTGCTCTCAGTCCCAGTCTCTCTCTCTCTCTTTCCCTGCTGTCATTCCCAGTCTCTCTCTCTCTTTCCCTGCTCTCAGTCCCAGTCTCTCTCTCTTTCCCTGCTCTCTGTCCCAGTCTCTCTCTCTCTCTCTTTCCCTGCTCTCAGTCCCAGTCTCTCTCTCGCTCTCTCTCTTTCACTGCTCTGTGAGAGTCGCTCTCTCTCTCTCTCTCTTTCCCTGCTCTCTGTCCCAGTCTCTCTCTCTCTCTCTTTCCCTGCTCTCAGTCCCAGTCTCTCTCTCTCTCTCTCTCTTTCCCTGCACTCAGTCCCAGTCTCTCTCTCTCACTCCCTGCTCTCAGTCCCAGACTCTCTCTCTCTCGTTCCCTGCTGTCTGTCCCAGTCTCTCTCTCTCTCTTTCCCTGCTGTCATTCCCAGTCTCTCCCTCTCATTCCCTGCTCTCAGTCCCAGTATCTCTCTCTCTCTCTTTCCCTGCTCTCAGTCCCAGTCTCTCTCTCGCTCTCTCTTTCCCTGCTCTCTGTCCCTGTCTCTCTGTCTCTCTTTCCCTGCTCAGTCCCAGTCTCTCTCTCGCTCTCTCTCTTTCACTGCTCTCTGTCCGAGTCGCGCACTCTCTCTCTCTCTCTCTCTCTTTCCCTGCTCAGTCCCAGTCTCTCTCTCTCTCTTTCCCTGCTCTCAGTCCCAGTCTCT
>NC_081363.1:84365271-84372771 GCF_030684315.1 Stegostoma tigrinum
TCTCTCTCTCTCTCTCTCTTTCCGTGCTCTCAGTCCCAGTCTCTCTCTCTCTCTTTCCGTGCTCTCAGTCCCAGTCTCTCTCTCTTTCCCTGCTCTCAGTCCCAGTCTCTCTCTCTCTCTCTCTCTCTCTCTCTCTCTCTTTCCCTGCTCCCAGTCCCAGTCTCTCTCTCTCTCTCTCTTTCCCTGCTCAGTCCCAGTCTCTCTCTCTCTCTTTCCCTGCTCTCAGTCCCAGTCTCTCTCTCTCTTTCCCTGCTGTCAGTCCCAGTCTCTCTCTCTCTCTCTCTCTTTCCGTGCTCTCAGTCCCAGTCTCTCTCTCTCTCTTTCCGTGCTCTCAGTCCCAGTCTCTCTCTCTCTCCCTGCTCTCAGTCCCAGTCTCTCTCTCTCTCTCTTTACCTGCTCTCAGTCCCAGTCTCTCTCTCTCTCTCTTTCCCTGCTCTCTGTCCCAGTCTCTCTTTCCCTGCTCTCAGTCCCAGTCTCTCTCTTTCCCTCTCTTTCCCTGCTCTCAGTCCCAGTCTCTCTCTCTCTTTCCCTGCTCTCAGTCCCAGTCTCACTCTCTTTCCCTGCTCTCAGTCCCAGTCTCACTCTCTTTCCCTGCTCTCAGTCCCAGTCTCTCTCTCGCTCTCTCTCTTTCACTGCTCTCTGTCCGAGTCGCGCTCTCTCTCTCTCTCTCTCTCTCTTTCCCTGCTCTCAGTCCCACTCTCACTCTCTCTTTCCCTGCTCTCAGTCCCAGTCTCTCTCTCTCGCTCTCTCTCTTTCACTGCTCTCTCTGTGAGTCGCTCTCTCTCTCTCTCTCGTTCCCTGCTCTCTGTCCCAGTCTCTCTCTCTCTCTCGTTCCCTGCTCTCTGTCCCAGTCTCTCTCTCTCTCTCGTTCCCTGCTCTCTGTCCCAGTCTCTCTCTCTCTCTCGTTCCCTGCTCTCTGTCCCAGTCTCTCTCTCTCTCGTTCCCTGCTCTCTGTCCCAGTCTCTCTCTCTTTCCCTGCTCTCAGTCCCAGTCTCTCTCTCTTTCCCTGCTCTCAGTCCCAGTCTCTCTCTCTTTCCCTGCTCTCAGTCCCAGTCTCTCTCTCTTTCCCTGCTCTCAGTCCCAGTATCTATCTCTCTCTTTCCCTGCTGTCATTCCCAGTCTCTCCATCTCTTTCCCTGCTCTCAGTCCCAGTATCTCTCTCTCTCTTTCCCTGCTCTCTGTACCAGTCTCTCTCTCTTTCCCTGCTCTCAGAGCCAGTCTCTCCCTCTCTTTCCCTGCTCTCAGTCCCAGTATCTCTCTCTCTCTTTCCCTGCTGTCATTCCCAGTCTCTCTCTCTCTTTCCCTGCTCCCAGTCCCAGTCTCTCTCTCTCTCTCTTTCCCTGCTCTCAGTCCCAGTCTCTCTCTCTCTCTCTCTTTCCCTGCTCTCTGTCCCAGTCTCTCTCTCTCTCTCTCGTTCCCTGCTCTCTGTCCCAGTCTCTCTCTCTCTCGTTCCCTGCTCTCTGTCCCAGTCTCTCTCTCTCTCGTTCCCTGCTGTCATTCCCAGTCTCTCCCTCTCTTTCCCTGCTCTCTGTCCCAGTATCTCTCTCTCTCTTTCCCTGCTCTCTGTCCCAGTCTCTCTCTTTCCCTGCTATCAGTGCCAGTCTCTCTCTCTCTTTCCCTGCTCTCAGTCCCAGTCTCTCTGTCTCTCTTTCCCTGCTCTCTGTCCCAGTCTCTCTCTCTCCCTCTCTTTCCCTGCTCTCAGTCCCAGTCTCTCTCTCTCGCTCTCTCTCTCTCTCTCGTTCCCTGCTCTCTGTCCCAGTCTCTCTCTCTCTCTTTCCCTGCTCTCCGTCCCAGTCTCTCTCTCTCTTTCCCTGCTCTCAGTCCCAGTCTCTCTCTCTTTCCCTGCTCTCAGTCCCAGTCTCTCTCTCTCTCTTTCCCTGCTCTCAGTCCCAGTCTCTCTCTCTCTCTTTCCCTGCTGTCATTCCCAGTCTCTCTCTCTCTTTCCCTGCTCTCAGTCCCAGTCTCTCTCTCTTTCCCTGCTCTCAGTCCCAGTCTCTCTCTCTTTCCCTGCTCTCTGTCCCAGTCTCTCTCTCTCTCTCTTTCCCTGCTCTCAGTCCCAGTCTCTCTCTCTCTCTCTCTTTCCCTGCACTCAGTCCCAGTCTCTCTCTCTCACTCCCTGCTCTCAGTCCCAGACTCTCTCTCTCTCTCTCTCTCTCGTTCCCTGCTGTCTGTCCCAGTCTCTCTCTCTCTCTTTCCCTGCTGTCATTCCCAGTCTCTCCCTCTCATTCCCTGCTCTCAGTCCCAGTATCTCTCTCTCTCTCTTTCCCTGCTCTCAGTCCCAGTCTCTCTCTCGCTCTCTCTCTTGCACTGCTCTCTGTCCGAGTCGCTCTCTCTCTCTCTCTCTCGTTCCCTGCTCAGTGCCTGTCTCTCTCTTTCCCTGCTCCCAGTCCCAGTCTCTCTCTCTCTTTCCCTGCTCTCTGTCCCTGTCTCTGTCTCTCTTTCCCTGCTCAGTCCCAGTCTCTCTCTCGCTCTCTCTCTTTCACTGCTCTCTGTCCGAGTCGCGCACTCTCTCTCTCTCTCTCTCTTTCCCTGCTCAGTCCCAGTCTCTCTCTCTCTCTTTCCGTGCTCTCAGTCCAAGTCTCTCTCTCTCTCTTTCCCTGCTCTCAGTCCCAGTCTCTCTCTCTCTCTCTCTTTCCCTGCTCTCAGTCCCAGTCTCTCTCTCTCTCTCTCTCTCTCTTTCCCTGCTCTCAGTCCCAGTCTCTCTCTTTCCCTCTCTTTCCCTGCTCTCAGTCCCAGTCTCTCTCTCTCTTTCCCTGCTCTCAGTCCCAGTCTCACTCTCTTTCCCTGCTCTCAGTCCCAGTCTCACTCTCTTTCCCTGCTCTCAGTCCCAGTCTCTCTCTCGCTCTCTCTCTTTCACTGCTCTCTGTCCGAGTCCCAGTCTCTCTCTCTCCTTCCCTGCTCTCAGTCCCAGTCTCTCTCTCTCTCTCTTTCCCTGCTCTCAGTCCCAGTCTCTCTCTCTCTCTCTCTTTCCCTGCTCTCTGTCCCAGTCACTCTTTCCCTGCTCTCTGTCCCAGTCTCTCTCTCTCTCTCTCTCTCTCTCTTTCCCTGCTCTCAGTCCCAGTCTCTCTCTTTCCCTCTCTTTCCCTGCTCTCAGTCCCAGTCTCTCTCTCTCTTTCCCTGCTCTCAGTCCCAGTCTCACTCTCTTTCCCTGCTCTCAGTCCCAGTCTCACTCTCTTTCCCTGCTCTCAGTCCCAGTCTCTCTATCTCTTTCACTGCTCTCTGTCCGAGTCGCGCTCTCTCTCTCTCTCTCTCTCGTTCCCTGCTCTCAGTCCCAGTCTCTCTCTCTCTCTCTCTCGTTCCCTGCTCTCAGTCCCAGTCGCTCTCTTTGCCTCTCTTTCCCTGCTCTCAGTCCCAGTCTCTCTCTCTTTCCCTGCTCTCAGTCCCAGTCTCACTCTCTCTTTCCCTGCTCTCAGTCCCAGTCTCTCTCTCTCTCTTTCCCTACTCTCAGTCCCAGTCTCTCTCTCTCTTTCCCTGCTCTCAGTCCCAGTCTCTCTCTCTCGCTCTCTCTCTTTCACTGCTCTCTCTGTGAGTCGCTCTCTCTCTCTCTCTCTTTCCCTGCTCTCTGTCCCAGTCTCTCTCTCTCTCTCTCTTTCCCTGCTCTCAGTCCCAGTCTCTCTCTCTTTCCCTGCTCTCAGTCCCAGTCTCTCTCTCTTTCCCTGCTCTCTGTCCCAGTCTCTCTCTCGCTCTCTCTCTTTCACTGATCTGTGTCCAAGTCGCTCCCTCTCTCTCTCTCTCTCTTTCCCTGCTCTCTGTCCCAGTCTCTCTCTCTCTCTCTTTCCCTGCTCTCAGTCCCAGTCTCTCTCTCTCTCTCTTTCCCTGCTCTCTGTCCCAGTCTCTCTCTCTCTCTCTTTCCCTGCTCTCAGTCCCAGTCTCTCTCTCTCTCTCTCTTTCCCTGCTCTCAGTCCCAGTCTCTCTCTCTCACTCCCTGCTCTCAGTCCCAGACTCTCTCTCTCTTGTTCCCTGCTGTCTGTCCCAGTCTCTCTCTCTCTCTTTCCCTGCTGTCATTCCCAGTCTCTCCCTCTCATTCCCTGCTCTCAGTCCCAGTATCTCTCTCTCTCTCTTTCCCTGCTCTCAGTCCCAGTCTCTCTCTCGCTCTCTCTCTTGCACTGCTCTCTGTCCGAGTCGCTCTCTCTCTCTCTCTCTCTTTCCCTGCTCTCAGTCCCTGTCTCTCTCTCTCTCTCTCTCTTTCCCTGCTCTCAGTCCCAGTCTCTCTCTCTCTCTCTCTTTCCCTGCTCTCTGTCCCTGTCTCTCTGTCTCTCTTTCCCTGCTCAGTCCCAGTCTCTCTCTCGCTCTCTCTCTTTCACTGCTCTCTGTCCGAGTCGCGCACTCTCTCTCTCTCTCGTTCCCTGCTCTCAGTCCCAGTCTCTCTCTCTCTCTCTCTCTCTCTCTTTCCCTGCTCCCAGTCCCAGTCTCTCTCTCTCTCTCTCTCTTTCCCTGCTCTCAGTCCCAGTCTCTCTCTCTCTTTCCCTGCTGTCAGTCCCAGTCTCTCTCTCTCTCTCTCTCTTTCCGTGCTCTCAGTCCCAGTCTCTCTCTCTCTCTTTCCGTGCTCTCAGTCCCAGTCTCTCTCTCTCTCCCTGCTCTCAGTCCCAGTCTCTCTCTCTCTCTCTTTCCCTGCTCTCAGTCCCAGTCTCTCTCTCTCTCTCTTTCCCTGCTCTCAGTCCCAGTCTCTCTCTCTCTCTCTCTTTCCCTGCTCTCAGTCCCAGTCTCTCTCTCTCTCTCTCTTTCCCTGCTCTCAGTCCCAGTCTCTCTCTCTCTCTCTCTTTCCCTGCTCTCTGTCCCAGTCTCTCTTTCCCTGCTCTCAGTCCCAGTCTCTCTCTTTCCCTCTCTTTCCCTGCTCTCAGTCCCAGTCTCTCTCTCTCTTTCCCTGCTCTCAGTCCCAGTCTCACTCTCTTTCCCTGCTCTCAGTCCCAGTCTCACTCTCTTTCCCTGCTCTCAGTCCCAGTCTCTCTCTCGCTCTCTCTCTTTCACTGCTCTCTGTCCGAGTCGCGCTCTCTCTCTCTCTCTCGTTCCCTGCTCTCAGTCCCAGTCTCTCTCTCTCTCGTTCCCTGCTCTCTGTCCCAGTCTCTCTCTCTTTCCCTGCTCTCAGAGCCAGTCTCTCCCTCTCTTTCCCTGCTCTCAGTCCCAGTATCTCTCTCTCTCTTTCCCTGCTGTCATTCCCAGTCTCTCCCTCTCTTTCCCTGCTCTCAGTCCCAGTCTCTCTCTCTCTCTTTCCGTGCTCTCAGTCCCAGTCTCTCTCTCTCTCTCTCTTTCCCTGCTCCCAGTCCCAGTCTCTCTCTCTCTTTCCCTGCTCAGTCCCAGTCTCTCTCTCTCTCTCTTTCCCTGCTGTCATTCCCAGTCTCTCTCTCTCTTTCCCTGCTCTCTGTCCCAGTCTCTCTCTGTCTTTCCCTGCTCTCAGTCCCAGTCTCTCTCTCTCTGCTCTCAGTCCCAGTCTCTCTCTCTCTTGCCCTGCTCTCTGTCCCAGTCTCTCTCTCTCTCTCTCTCTCTTGCCCTGCTCTCAGTCCCAGTCTCTCTCTCTCTCTCTCTCTTTCCCTGCTCTCAGTCCCAGTCTCTCTCTCTCTTTCCCTGCTCTCTGTCCCAGTCTCTCTCTCTCTTTCCCTGCTCTCAGTGCCAGTCTCTCTCTCTCTTTCCCTGCTCTCAGTGCCAGTCTCTCTCTCTCTCTCTTTCCCTGCTCTCAGTCCCAGTCTCTCTCTCTTTCCCTGCTCTCTGTCCCAGTCTCTCTCTCTTTCCCTGCTCTCAGAGCCAGTCTCTCCCTCTCTTTCCCTGCTCTCTGTCCCAGTCTCTCTCTCTTTCCCTGCTGTCATTCCCAGTCTCTCCCTCTCTTTCCCTGCTCTCAGTCCCAGTCTCTCTCTCTCTCTCTCTCTTTCCCTGCTCCCAGTCCCAGTCTCTCCCTCTCTTTCCCTGCTCTCAGTCCCAGTCTCTCTCTCTCTTTCCCGCTCTTTCCCTGCTCTCAGTCCCAGTCTCTCTCTCTCTTGCCCTGCTCTCTGTCCCAGTCTCTCTCTCTCTCTCTCTCTCTCTCTTGCCCTGCTCTCAGTCCCAGTCTCACTCTCTTTCCCTGCTCTCAGTCCCAGTCTCACTCTCTTTCCCTGCTCCCAGTCCCAGTCTCTCTCTCTCTTTCCCTGCTCTCAGTCCCAGTCTCTCTCTCTCTTTCCCTGCTCTCAGTCCCAGTCTCTCTCTCTCTTTCCCTGCTCTCAGTCCCAGTCTCTCTCTCTCTCTCTTTCCCTGCTCTCAGTCCCAGTCTCTCTCTCTCTCTCTCTCTCTTTCCCTGCTCCCAGTCCCAGTCTCTCTCTCTCTCTCTCTCTCTCTCTCTCTTTCCCTGCTCCCAGTCCCAGTCTCTCTCTCTCTCTCTCTCTTTCCCTGCTCAGTCCCAGTCTCTCTCTCTCTCTTTCCCTGCTCTCAGTCCCAGTCTCTCTCTCTCTTTCCGTGCTCTCAGTCCCAGTCTCTCTCTCTCTCTTTCCGTGCTCTCAGTCCCAGTCTCTCTCTCTCTCCCTGCTCTCTGTCCCAGTCTCTCTCTCTCTCTCTCTCTCTCCCTGCTCTCAGTCCCTGTCTCTCTCTTTCCCTCTCTTTCCCTGCTCTCAGTCCCAGTCTCTCTCTCTCTTTCCCTGCTCTCAGTCCCAGTCTCACTCTCTTTCCCTGCTCTCAGTCCCAGTCTCACTCTCTTTCCCTGCTCTCAGTCCCAGTCTCTCTCTCGCTCTCTCTCTTTCACTGCTCTCTGTCCGAGTCCCAGTCTCTCTCTCTCTCTCCTTCCCTGCTCTCAGTCCCAGTCTCTCTCTCTCTCTCTTCCCCTGCTCTCAGTCCCAGTCTCTCTTTCCCTGCTCTCTGTCCCAGTCTCTCTCTCTCTCTCTCTCTCTCTCTCTCTTTCCCTGCTCTCAGTCCCAGTCTCTCTCTTTCCCTCTCTTTCCCTGCTCTCAGTCCCAGTCTCTCTCTCTCTTTCCCTGCTCTCAGTCCCAGTCTCACTCTCTTTCCCTGCTCTCAGTCCCAGTCTCACTCTCTTTCCCTGCTCTCAGTCCCAGTCTCTCTCTCGCTCTCTCTCTTTCACTGCTCTCTGTCCGAGTCGCGCTCTCTCTCTCTCTCTCTCGTTCCCTGCTCTCAGTCCCAGTCTCTCTCTCTCTCTCTCTTTCCCTGCTCTCAGTCCCAGTCTCTCTCTTTCCCTCTCTTTCCCTGCTCTCAGTCCCAGTCTCTCTCTCTCTCGTTCCCTGCTCTCTGTCCCAGTCTCTCTCTCTCTCGTTCCCTGCTCTCTGTCCCAGTCTCTCTCTCTCTCGTTCCCTGCTCTCTGTCCCAGTCTCTCTCTCTTTCCCTGCTCTCAGTCCCAGTATCTCTCTCTCTCTCTTTCCCTGCTCTCAGAGCCAGTCTCTCCCTCTCTTTCCCTGCTCTCAGTCCCAGTATCTCTCTCTCTCTTTCCCTGCTGTCATTCCCAGTCTCTCCCTCTCTTTCCCTGCTCTCAGTCCCAGTCTCTCTCTCTCTCTTTCCGTGCTCTCAGTCCCAGTCTCTCTCTCTCTCTCT
>NC_081363.1:84377771-84390271 GCF_030684315.1 Stegostoma tigrinum
TCTCTCTCTCTCTTTCCCTGCTCCCAGTCCCAGTCTCTCTCTCTCTCTTTCCCTGCTCTCAGTCCCAGTCTCTCTCTCGCTCTCTCTCTTGCACTGCTCTCTGTCCGAGTCGCTCTCTCTCTCTCTCTCTCGTTCCCTGCTCAGTCCCTGTCTCTCTCTTTCCCTGCTTCCAGTCCCAGTCTCTCTCTCTCTTTCCCTGCTCTCAGTCCCAGTCTCTCTCTCTCTCTCTCTCTCTCTCTGTCCCTGCTCTCTGTCCCTGTCTCTCTGTCTCTCTTTCCCTGCTCAGTCCCAGTCTCTCTCTCGCTCTCTCTCTTTCACTGCTCTCTGTCCGAGTCGCGCACTCTCTCTCTCTCTCTCTCTCTTTCCCTGCTCAGTCCCAGTCTCTCTCTCTCTCTTTCCCTGCTCTCAGTCCCAGTCTCTCTCTCTCTTTCCCTGCTGTCAGTCCCAGTCTCTCTCTCTCTCTCTCTTTCCGTGCTCTCAGTCCCAGTCTCTCTCTCTCTCTTTCCGTGCTCTCAGTCCCAGTCTCTCTCTCTCTCTCTTTCCCTGCTCTCAGTCCCAGTGTCTCTCTCTCTCTCTCTCTCTCTTTCCCTGCTCTCAGTCCCAGTCTCTCTCTTTCCCTGCTCTCAGTCCCAGTCTCTCTCTCTCTTTCCCTGCTCTCAGTCCCAGTCTCACTCTCTTTCCCTGCTCTCAGTCCCAGTCTCACTCTCTTTCCCTGCTCTCAGTCCCAGTCTCTCTCTCGCTCTCTCTCTTTCACTGCTCTCTGTCCGAGTCCCAGTCTCTCTCTCTCCTTCCCTGCTCTCAGTCCCAGTCTCTCTCTCTCTCTCTTTCCCTGCTCTCAGTCCCAGTCTCTCTCTCTCTCTCTCTTTCCCTGCTCTCAGTCCCAGTCTCTCTCTCTCTCTCTCTCTTTCCCTGCTCTCAGTCCCAGTCTCTCTCTTTCCCTCTCTTTCCCTGCTCTCAGTCCCAGTCTCTCTCTCTCTTTCCCTGCTCTCAGTCCCAGTCTCACTCTCTTTCCCTGCTCTCAGTCCCAGTCTCACTCTCTTTCCCTGCACTCAGTCCCAGTCTCTCTCTCGCTCTCTCTCTTTCACTGCTCTCTGTCCGAGTCCCAGTCTCTCTCTCTCCTTCCCTGCTCTCAGTCCCAGTCTCTCTCTCTCTCTCTTTCCCTGCTCTCAGTCCCAGTCTCTCTCTCTCTCTCTCTCTCTCTTTCCCTGCTCTCTGTCCCAGTCTCTCTTTCCCTGCTCTCTGTCCCAGTCTCTCTCTCTCTCTCTCTCTCTCTTTCCCTGCTCTCAGTCCCAGTCTCTCTCTTTCCCTCTCTTTCCCTGCTCTCAGTCCCAGTCTCTCTCTCTCTTTCCCTGCTCTCAGTCCCAGTCTCACTCTCTTTCCCTGCTCTCAGTCCCAGTCTCACTCTCTTTCCCTGCTCTCAGTCCCAGTCTCTCTCTCTCTTTCACTGCTCTCTGTCCGAGTCGCGCTCTCTCTCTCTCTCTCTCTCTCTCGTTCCCTGCTCTCAGTCCCAGTCTCTCTCTCTCTCTCTCTCTCTCTTTCCCTGCTCTCAGTCCCAGTCGCTCTCTTTGCCTCTCTTTCCCTGCTCTCAGTCCCAGTCTCTCTCTCTCTCTTTCCCTACTCTCAGTCCCAGTCTCTCTCTCTCTTTCCCTGCTCTCAGTCCCAGTCTCTCTCTCTCGCTCTCTCTCTTTCACTGCTCTCTCTGTGAGTCGCTCTCTCTCTCTCTCTCTTTCCCTGCTCTCTGTCCCAGTCTCTCTCTCTCTCTCTCTCTCTCTTTCCCTGCTGTCATTCCCAGTCTCTCTCTCTCTTTCCCTGCTCTCAGTCCCAGTCTCTCTCTCTTTCCCTGCTCTCAGTCCCAGTCTCTCTCTCTTTCCCTGCTCTCTGTCCCAGTCTCTCTCTCGCTCTCTCTCTTTCACTGATCTGTGTCCAAGTCGCTCCCTCTCTCTCTCTCTCTCTTTCCCTGCTGTCATTCCCAGTCTCTCCCTCTCTTTCCCTGCTCTCAGTCCCAGTCTCACTCTCTTTCCCTGCTCTCAGTCCCAGTCTCTCTCTCGCTCTCTCTCTTTCACTGCTCTCTGTCCGAGTCCCAGTCTCTCTCTCTCCTTCCCTGCTCTCAGTCCCAGTCTCTCTCTCTCTCTCTTTCCCTGCTCTCAGTCCCAGTCTCTCTCTCTCTCTCTCGTTCCCTGCTCTCAGTCCCAGTCTCTCTCTCTCTCCCTCTCTCTTTCCCTGCTCTCAGTCCCAGTCGCTCTCTTTGCCTCTCTTTCCCTGCTCTCAGTCCCAGTCACTCTCTCTTTCCCTGCTCTCAGTCCCAGTCTCTCTCTCTCTTTCCCTGCTCTCAGTCCCAGTCTCTCTCTCTCTCTTTCCCTACTCTCAGTCCCAGTCTCTCTCTCTCTTTCCCTGCTCTCAGTCCCAGTCTCTCTCTCTCGCTCTCTCTCTTTCACTGCTCTCTCTGTGAGTCGCTCTCTCTCTCTCTCTCATTCCCTGCTCTCTGTCCCAGTCTCTCTCTCTCTCTCTCTTTCCCTGCTGTCATTCCCAGTCTCTCTCTCTCTTTCCCTGCTCTCAGTCCCAGTCTCTCTCTCTTTCCCTGCTCTCTGTCCCAGTCTCTCTCTCGCTCTCTCTCTTTCACTGATCTGTGTCCAAGTCGCTCCCTCTCTCTCTCTCTCTCTTTCCCTGCTCTCTGTCCCAGTCTCTCTCTCTCTCTCTCTTTCCCTGCACTCAGTCCCAGTCTCTCTCTCTCACTCCCTGCTCTCAGTCCCAGTCTCTCTCTCTCACTCCCTGCTCTCAGTCCCAGACTCTCTCTCTCTCTCTCTCTTGTTCCCTGCTGTCTGTCCCAGTCTCTCTCTCTCTCTTTCCCTGCTGTCATTCCCAGTCTCTCCCTCTCATTCCCTGCTCTCAGTCCCAGTATCTCTCTCTCTCTCTTTCCCTGCTCTCAGTCCCAGTCTCTCTCTCGCTCTCTCTCTTGCACTGCTCTCTGTCCCAGTCTCTCTCTCGCTCTCTCTCTTGCACTGCTCTCTGTCCGAGTCGCTCTCTCTCTCTCTCTCTCTTTCCCTGCTCTCAGTCCCTGTCTCTCTCTCTCTTTCCCTGCTCTCAGTCCCAGTCTCTCTCTCTCTCTATATCTCTCTCTTTCCCTGCTCAGTCCCAGTCTCTCTCTCGCTCTCTCTCTTTCACTGCTCTCTGTCCGAGTCGCGCACTCTCTCTCTCTCTCTCTCGTTCCCTGCTCTCAGTCCCAGTCTCTCTCTCTCTCTCTTTCCCTGCTCTCAGTCCCAGTCTCTCTCTCTCTCTCTCTCTCTCTTTCCCTGCTCCCAGTCCCAGTCTCTCTCTCTCTCTCTCTTTCCCTGCTCAGTCCCAGTCTCTCTCTCTCTCTTTCCCTGCTCTCAGTCCCAGTCTCTCTCTCTCTTTCCCTGCTGTCAGTCCCAGTCTCTCTCTCTCTCTCTCTCTTTCCGTGCTCTCAGTCCCAGTCTCTCTCTCTCTCTTTCCGTGCTCTCAGTCCCAGTCTCTCTCTCTCTCCCTGCTCTCAGTCCCAGTCTCTCTCTCTCTCTCTTTCCCTGCTCTCAGTCCCAGTCTCTCTCTCTCTCTCTCTCTCTCTCTCTCTCTCTCTTTCCCTGCTCCCAGTCCCAGTCTCTCTCTCTCTCTCTCTCTTTCCCTGCTCAGTCCCAGTCTCTCTCTCTCTCTTTCCCTGCTCTCAGTCCCAGTCTCTCTCTCTCTTTCCCTGCTGTCAGTCCCAGTCTCTCTCTCTCTCTCTCTCTTTCCGTGCTCTCAGTCCCAGTCTCTCTCTCTCTCTTTCCGTGCTCTCAGTCCCAGTCTCTCTCTCTCTCCCTGCTCTCAGTCCCAGTCTCTCTCTCTCTCTCTTTACCTGCTCTCAGTCCCAGTCTCTCTCTCTCTCTCTTTCCCTGCTCTCAGTCCCAGTCTCTCTCTCTCTCTCTCTTTCCCTGCTCTCTGTCCCAGTCTCTCTTTCCCTGCTCTCTGTCCCAGTCTCTCTTTCCCTGCTCTCAGTCCCAGTCTCTCTCTTTCCCTCTCTTTCCCTGCTCTCAGTCCCAGTCTCTCTCTCTCTTTCCCTGCTCTCAGTCCCAGTCTCACTCTCTTTCCCTGCTCTCAGTCCCAGTCTCACTCTCTTTCCCTGCTCTCAGTCCCAGTCTCTCTCTCGCTCTCTCTCTTTCACTGCTCTCTGTCCGAGTCGCGCTCTCTCTCTCTCTCTCTCTCTTTCCCTGCTCTCAGTCCCACTCTCACTCTCTCTTTCCCTGCTCTCAGTCCCAGTCTCTCTCTCTCTCTTTCCCTACTCTCAGTCCCAGTCTCTCTCTCTCTTTCCCTGCTCTCAGTCCCAGTCTCTCTCTCTCGCTCTCTCTCTTTCACTGCTCTCTCTGTGAGTCGCTCTCTCTCTCTCTCTCTTTCCCTGCTCTCTGTCCCAGTCTCTCTCTCTCTCTCGTTCCCTGCTCTCTGTCCCAGTCTCTCTCTCTCTCTCGTTCCCTGCTCTCTGTCCCAGTCTCTCTCTCTCTCTCTCGTTCCCTGCTCTCTGTCCCAGTCTCTCTCTCTCTCGTTCCCTGCTCTCTGTCCCAGTCTCTCTCTCTTTCCCTGCTCTCAGTCCCAGTCTCTCTCTCTTTCCCTGCTCTCAGAGCCAGTCTCTCCCTCTCTTTCCCTGCTCTCAGTCCCAGTATCTCTCTCTCTCTTTCCCTGCTGTCATTCCCAGTCTCTCCCTCTCTTTCCCTGCTCTCAGTCCCAGTCTCTCTCTCTCTCTTTCCGTGCTCTCAGTCCCAGTCTCTCTCTCTCTCTCTCTTTCCCTGCTGTCATTCCCAGTCTCTCTCTCTCTTTCCCTGCTCCCAGTCCCAGTCTCTCTCTCTCTCTCTTTCCCTGCTCTCAGTCCCAGTCTCTCTCTCTCTCTCTCTTTCCCTGCTCTCTGTCCCAGTCTCTCTCTCTCTCTCTCGTTCCCTGCTCTCTGTCCCAGTCTCTCTCTCTCTCGTTCCCTGCTCTCTGTCCCAGTCTCTCTCTCTCTCGTTCCCTGCTGTCATTCCCAGTCTCTCCCTCTCTTTCCCTGCTCTCTGTCCCAGTATCTCTCTCTCTCTTTCCCTGCTCTCTGTCCCAGTCTCTCTCTTTCCCTGCTATCAGTGCCAGTCTCTCTCTCTCTTTCCCTGCTCTCAGTCCCAGTCTCTCTGTCTCTCTTTCCCTGCTCTCTGTCCCAGTCTCTCTCTCTCCCTCTCTTTCCCTGCTCTCAGTCCCAGTCTCTCTCTCTCGCTCTCTCTCTCTCTCTCGTTCCCTGCTCTCTGTCCCAGTCTCTCTCTCTCTCTTTCCCTGCTCTCCGTCCCAGTCTCTCTCTCTCTTTCCCTGCTCTCAGTCCCAGTCTCTCTCTCTTTCCCTGCTCTCAGTCCCAGTCTCTCTCTCTCTCTTTCCCTGCTCTCAGTCCCAGTCTCTCTCTCTCTCTTTCCCTGCTGTCATTCCCAGTCTCTCTCTCTCTTTCCCTGTTCTCAGTCCCAGTCTCTCTCTCTTTCCCTGCTCTCAGTCCCAGTCTCTCTCTCTTTCCCTGCTCTCTGTCCCAGTCTCTCTCTCTCTCTCTCTTTCCCTGCTCTCAGTCCCAGTCTCTCTCTCTCTCTCTTTCCCTGCACTCAGTCCCAGTCTCTCTCTCTCACTCCCTGCTCTCAGTCCCAGACTCTCTCTCTCTCTCTCTCTCTCGTTCCCTGCTGTCTGTCCCAGTCTCTCTCTCTCTCTTTCCCTGCTGTCATTCCCAGTCTCTCCCTCTCATTCCCTGCTCTCAGTCCCAGTATCTCTCTCTCTCTCTTTCCCTGCTCTCAGTCCCAGTCTCTCTCTCGCTCTCTCTCTTGCACTGCTCTCTGTCCGAGTCGCTCTCTCTCTCTCTCTCTCGTTCCCTGCTCAGTCCCTGTCTCTCTCTTTCCCTGCTCCCAGTCCCAGTCTCTCTCTCTCTTTCCCTGCTCTCTGTCCCTGTCTCTGTCTCTCTTTCCCTGCTCAGTCCCAGTCTCTCTCTCGCTCTCTCTCTTTCACTGCTCTCTGTCCGAGTCGCGCACTCTCTCTCTCTCTCTCTCTCTCTTTCCCTGCTCAGTCCCAGTCTCTCTCTCTCTCTTTCCCTGCTCTCAGTCCCAGTCTCTCTCTCTCTTTCCCTGCTGTCAGTCCCAGTCTCTCTCTCTCTCTCTCTTTCCGTGCTCTCAGTCCCAGTCTCTCTCTCTCTCTTTCCGTGCTCTCAGTCCAAGTCTCTCTCTCTCTCTCTTTCCCTGCTCTCAGTCCCAGTCTCTCTCTCTCTCTCTTTCCCTGCTCTCAGTCCCAGTCTCTCTCTCTCTCTCTCTCTCTCTCTTTCCCTGCTCTCAGTCCCAGTCTCTCTCTTTCCCTCTCTTTCCCTGCTCTCAGTCCCAGTCTCTCTCTCTCTTTCCCTGCTCTCAGTCCCAGTCTCACTCTCTTTCCCTGCTCTCAGTCCCAGTCTCACTCTCTTTCCCTGCTCTCAGTCCCAGTCTCTCTCTCGCTCTCTCTCTTTCACTGCTCTCTGTCCGAGTCCCAGTCTCTCTCTCTCCTTCCCTGCTCTCAGTCCCAGTCTCTCTCTCTCTCTCTTTCCCTGCTCTCAGTCCCAGTCTCTCTCTCTCTCTCTCTCTCTTTCCCTGCTCTCTGTCCCAGTCTCTCTTTCCCTGCTCTCTGTCCCAGTCTCTCTCTCTCTCTCTCTCTCTCTTTCCCTGCTCTCAGTCCCAGTCTCTCTCTTTCCCTCTCTTTCCCTGCTCTCAGTCCCAGTCTCTCTCTCTCTTTCCCTGCTCTCAGTCCCAGTCTCACTCTCTTTCCCTGCTCTCAGTCCCAGTCTCACTCTCTTTCCCTGCTCTCAGTCCCAGTCTCTCTCTCTCTTTCACTGCTCTCTGTCCGAGTCGCGCTCTCTCTCTCTCTCTCTCTCGTTCCCTGCTCTCAGTCCCAGTCTCTCTCTCTCTCTCTCTCTCTCTTTCCCTGCTCTCAGTCCCAGTCTCTCTCTCTTTCCCTGCTCTCAGTCCCAGTCTCACTCTCTCTTTCCCTGCTCTCAGTCCCAGTCTCTCTCTCTCTCTTTCCCTACTCTCAGTCCCAGTCTCTCTCTCTCTTTCCCTGCTCTCAGTCCCAGTCTCTCTCTCTCGCTCTCTCTCTTTCCCTGCTCTCTGTCCCAGTCTCTCTCTCTCTCTCTCTTTCCCTGCTCTCAGTCCCAGTCTCTCTCTCTTTCCCTGCTCTCAGTCCCAGTCTCTCTCTCTTTCCCTGCTCTCTGTCCCAGTCTCTCTCTCGCTCTCTCTCTTTCACTGATCTGTGTCCAAGTCGCTCCCTCTCTCTCTCTCTCTCTTTCCCTGCTCTCTGTCCCAGTCTCTCTCTCTCTCTCTTTCCCTGCTCTCAGTCCCAGTCTCTCTCTCTCTCTCTTTCCCTGCTCTCAGTCCCAGTCTCTCTCTCTCACTCCCTGCTCTCAGTCCCAGACTCTCTCTCTCTTGTTCCCTGCTGTCTGTCCCAGTCTCTCTCTCTCTCTTTCCCTGCTGTCATTCCCAGTCTCTCCCTCTCATTCCCTGCTCTCAGTCCCAGTATCTCTCTCTCTCTCTCTTTCCCTGCTCTCAGTCCCAGTCTCTCTCTCGCTCTCTCTCTTGCACTGCTCTCTGTCCCAGTCTCTCTCTCGCTCTCTCTCTTGCACTGCTCTCCGTCCCAGTCTCTCTCTCTCTTTCCCTGCTCTCAGTCCCTGTCTCTCTCTCTCTCTCTCTCTCTTTCCCTGCTCTCAGTCCCAGTCTCTCTCTCTCTCTCTTTCCCTGCTCTCAGTCCCAGTCTCTCTCTCTCTCTCTCTTTCCCTGCTCTCTGTCCCTGTCTCTCTGTCTCTCTTTCCCTGCTCAGTCCCAGTCTCTCTCTCGCTCTCTCTCTTTCACTGCTCTGTCCGAGTCGCGCACTCTCTCTCTCTCTCGTTCCCTGCTCTCAGTCCCAGTCTCTCTCTCTCTCTCTCTCTCTCTCTTTCCCTGCTCCCAGTCCCAGTCTCTCTCTCTCTCTCTCTCTTTCCCTGCTCAGTCCCAGTCTCTCTCTCTCTCTTTCCCTGCTCTCAGTCCCAGTCTCTCTCTCTCTTTCCCTGCTGTCAGTCCCAGTCTCTCTCTCTCTCTCTCTCTTTCCGTGCTCTCAGTCCCAGTCTCTCTCTCTCTCTTTCCGTGCTCTCAGTCCCAGTCTCTCTCTCTCTCCCTGCTCTCAGTCCCAGTCTCTCTCTCTCTCTCTTTCCCTGCTCTCAGTCCCAGTCTCTCTCTCTCTCTCTTTCCCTGCTCTCAGTCCCAGTCTCTCTCTCTCTCTCTCTTTCCCTGCTCTCAGTCCCAGTCTCTCTCTCTCTCTCTCTTTCCCTGCTCTCTGTCCCAGTCTCTCTTTCCCTGCTCTCAGTCCCAGTCTCTCTCTTTCCCTCTCTTTCCCTGCTCTCAGTCCCAGTCTCTCTCTCTCTTTCCCTGCTCTCAGTCCCAGTCTCACTCTCTTTCCCTGCTCTCAGTCCCAGTCTCACTCTCTTTCCCTGCTCTCAGTCCCAGTCTCTCTCTCGCTCTCTCTCTTTCACTGCTCTCTGTCCGAGTCGCGCTCTCTCTCTCTCTCTCGTTCCCTGCTCTCAGTCCCAGTCTCTCTCTCTCTCTCTCTCTCTCTCTCTCGTTCCCTGCTCTCTGTCCCAGTCTCTCTCTCTCTCGTTCCCTGCTCTCTGTCCCAGTCTCTCTCTCTTTCCCTGCTCTCTGTCCCAGTCTCTCTCTCTTTCCCTGCTCTCAGAGCCAGTCTCTCCCTCTCTTTCCCTGCTCTCAGTCCCAGTATCTCTCTCTCTCTTTCCCTGCTGTCATTCCCAGTCTCTCCCTCTCTTTCCCTGCTCTCAGTCCCAGTCTCTCTCTCTCTCTTTCCCTGCTCCCAGTCCCAGTCTCTCTCTCTCTTTCCCTGCTCAGTCCCAGTCTCTCTCTCTCTCTCTTTCCCTGCTGTCATTCCCAGTCTCTCTCTCTCTTTCCCTGCTCTCTGTCCCAGTCTCTCTCTCTCTTTCCCTGCTCTCAGTCCCAGTCTCTCTCTCTCTCTCTCTCTCTTGCCCTGCTCTCAGTCCCAGTCTCTCTCTCTCTCTCTCTCTTTCCCTGCTCTCAGTCCCAGTCTCTCTCTCTCTTTCCCTGCTCTCTGTCCCAGTCTCTCTCTCTCTTTCCCTGCTCTCAGTGCCAGTCTCTCTCTCTCTTTCCCTGCTCTCAGTGCCAGTCTCTCTCTCTCTCTCTTTCCCTGCTCTCAGTCCCAGTCTCTGTCTCTTTCCCTGCTCTCTGTCCCAGTCTCTCTCTCTTTCCCTGCTCTCAGAGCCAGTCTCTCCCTCTCTTTCCCTGCTCTCTGTCCCAGTCTCTCTCTCTTTCCCTGCTGTCATTCCCAGTCTCTCCCTCTCTTTCCCTGCTCTCAGTCCCAGTCTCTCTCTCTCTCTCTCTTTCCCTGCTCCCAGTCCCAGTCTCTCCCTCTCTTTCCCTGCTCTCAGTCCCAGTCTCTCTCTCTCTTTCCCGCTCTTTCCCTGCTCTCAGTCCCAGTCTCTCTCTCTCTTGCCCTGCTCTCTGTCCCAGTCTCTCTCTCTCTCTCTCTCTCTCTCTTGCCCTGCTCTCAGTCCCAGTCTCACTCTCTTTCCCTGCTCTCAGTCCCAGTCTCACTCTCTTTCCCTGCTCCCAGTCCCAGTCTCTCTCTCTCTTTCCCTGCTCTCAGTCCCAGTCTCTCTCTCTCTTTCCCTGCTCTCAGTCCCAGTCTCTCTCTCTCTTTCCCTGCTCTCAGTCCCAGTCTCTCTCTCTCTCTCTTTCCCTGCTCTCAGTCCCAGTCTCTCTCTCTCTCTCTCTCTCTCTCTTTCCCTGCTCCCAGTCCCAGTCTCTCTCTCTCTCTCTCTCTCTCTCTCTCTTTCCCTGCTCCCAGTCCCAGTCTCTCTCTCTCTCTCTCTCTTTCCCTGCTCAGTCCCAGTCTCTCTCTCTCTTTCCGTGCTCTCAGTCCCAGTCTCTCTCTCTCTCTTTCCGTGCTCTCAGTCCCAGTCTCTCTCTCTCTCCCTGCTCTCTGTCCCAGTCTCTCTCTCTCTCTCTCTCTCTCCCTGCTCTCAGTCCCTGTCTCTCTCTTTCCCTCTCTTTCCCTGCTCTCAGTCCCAGTCTCTCTCTCTCTTTCCCTGCTCTCAGTCCCAGTCTCACTCTCTTTCCCTGCTCTCAGTCCCAGTCTCACTCTCTTTCCCTGCTCTCAGTCCCAGTCTCTCTCTCGCTCTCTCTCTTTCACTGCTCTCTGTCCGAGTCCCAGTCTCTCTCTCTCTCTCCTTCCCTGCTCTCAGTCCCAGTCTCTCTCTCTCTCTCTTCCCCTGCTCTCAGTCCCAGTCTCTCTTTCCCTGCTCTCTGTCCCAGTCTCTCTCTCTCTCTCTCTCTCTCTCTTTCCCTGCTCTCAGTCCCAGTCTCTCTCTTTCCCTCTCTTTCCCTGCTCTCAGTCCCAGTCTCTCTCTCTCTTTCCCTGCTCTCAGTCCCAGTCTCACTCTCTTTCCCTGCTCTCAGTCCCAGTCTCACTCTCTTACCCTGCTCTCAGTCCCAGTCTCTCTCTCGCTCTCTCTCTTTCACTGCTCTCTGTCCGAGTCGCGCTCTCTCTCTCTCTCTCTCGTTCCCTGCTCTCAGTCCCAGTCTCTCTCTCTCTCTCTCTTTCCCTGCTCTCAGTCCCAGTCTCTCTCTTTCCCTCTCTTTCCCTGCTCTCAGTCCCAGTCTCTCTCTCTCTCGTTCCCTGCTCTCTGTCCCAGTCTCTCTCTCTCTCGTTCCCTGCTCTCTGTCCCAGTCTCTCTCTCTCTCGTTCCCTGCTCTCTGTCCCAGTCTCTCTCTCTTTCCCTGCTCTCAGTCCCAGTATCTCTCTCTTTCCCTGCTCTCAGTCCCAGTATCTCTCTCTCTCTTTCCCTGCTCTCAGAGCCAGTCTCTCCCTCTCTTTCCCTGCTCTCAGTCCCAGTATCTCTCTCTCTCTTTCCCTGCTGTCATTCCCAGTCTCTCCCTCTCTTTCCCTGCTCTCAGTCCCAGTCTCTCTCTCTCTCTTTCCGTGCTCTCAGTCCCAGTCTCTCTCTCTCTCTCTTTCCCTGCTCCCAGTCCCAGTCTCTCTCTCTCTCTCTTTCCCTGCTCCCAGTCCCAGTCTCTCTCTCTCTTTCCCTGCTGTCATTCCCAGTCTCTCCCTCTCTTTCCCTGCTCTCAGTCCCAGTCTCTCTCTCTCTCTTACCGTGCTCTCAGTCCCAGTCTCTCTCTCTCTCTTTCCCTGCTCCCAGTCCCAGTCTCTCTCTCTCTTTCCCTGCTCTCAGTCCCAGTCTCTCTCTCTCTGTCTCTCGTCTCTCTCTTTCCCTGCTCTCTGTCCCAGTCTCTCTCTCTCTTTCCCTGCTCTCAGTCCCAGTCTCTCTCTCTCTCTCTTTCCCTGCTCTCAGTCCCAGTCTCTCTCTCTCTTTCCCGCTCTTTCCCTGCTCTCAGTCCCAGTCTCTCTCTCTCTTGCCCTGCTCTCAGTCCCAGTCTCTCTCTCTCTCTCTCTCTTGCCCTGCTCTCAGTCCCAGTCTCTCTCTCTCTCTCTCTCTCTTTCCCTGTCTCTCTCTCTCTTTCCCTGCTCTCAGTGCCAGTCTCTCTCTCTCTTTCCCTGCTCTCAGTCCCAGTCTCTCTCTCTCTTTCCCTGCTCTCAGTCCCAGTCTCTCTCCCTCTATTTCCCAGCTCTCAGTCCCAGTCTCTCTCTCTCTTTCCCTGCTCTCAGTCCCAGTCTCTCTCTCTCTTTGCCTGCTCTCAGTCCCAGTCTCTCTCTCTCTCTCTCTCTTTCCCTGCTCACTGTCCCAGTCTGTCTCTCTCTCTTTCCCTGCCCTCAGTCCCAATCTCTCTCTCTCTTTCCGTGCTCTCAGTCCCACTCTCTCGCTCTCTCTTTCCCTGCTCTCAGTCCCTCTCTCTCTCTCTTTCCCTGCTCTCTGTCCCAGTCTCTCTCTCTCTTTCCCTGCTCAGTCGCAGTCTCTCTCTCTCTCTCTCTCCCTGCTCTCTGTCCCAGTCTCTCTCTCTCTCTTTCCCTGCTCTCAGACCCAGTCTCTCTCTCTCCTTCCCTGCTCTCAGTCCCAGTCTCTCTCTCTCTCTTTCACAGCTCTCAGTCCCAGTCTCTCTCTCTCTTTCCCTGCTCTCAGTCGCAGTCTCTTTCTCTCTCTCTCTCTTTCCCTGCTCTCAGTCCCAGTGTCTCTCTCTCTTTCCCTGCTCTCAGTGCCAGTCTCTCTCTCTTGTTCCGTGCTCTCAGCCCCAATCTCTCTCTCTTTCCCTGCTCTCAGTCCCAGTCTCTCTCTCTTTCCCTGCTCCCTGTCCCAGTCTCTCTCTCGCTCTCTCTCTTTCACTGATCTGTGTCCAAGTCGCTCCCTCTCTCTCTCTCTCTCTTTCCCTGCTCTCTGTCCCAGTCTCTCTCTCTCTCTCTTTCCCTGCTCTCAGTCCCAGTCTCTCTCTCTCTCTCTTTCCCTGCACTCAGTCCCAGTCTCTCTCTCTCACTCCCTGCTCTCAGTCCCAGTCTCTCTCTCTTGTTCCCTGCTGTCTGTCCCAGTCTCTCTCTCTCTCTTTCCCTGCTGTCATTCC
>NC_081363.1:84397771-84400271 GCF_030684315.1 Stegostoma tigrinum
TCACTCTCTTTCCCTGCTCCCAGTCCCAGTCTCTCTCTCTCTTTCCCTGCTCTCAGTCCCAGTCTCTCTCTCTCTCTCTTTCCGTGCTCTCAGTCCCAGTCTCTCTCTCTCTCTCTCTCTCTCTTTCCCTGCTCTCTGTCCCAGTCTCTCTTTCCCTCTCTCTCTCTTTCCCTGCTCTCTGTCCCAGTCTCTCTCTCTCTCTCTTTCCCTGCTCTCTGTCCCAGTCTCTCTTTCCCTGCTCTCAGTCCCAGTCTCTCTTTCCCTGCTCTCAGTCCCAGTCTCTCTTTCCCTGCTCTCAGTCCCAGTCTCTCTCTCTCTCTCTCTCTCTCTCTCTCTCTCTTTCCCTGCTCTCTGTCCCTGTCTCTCTGTCTGTCTTTCCCTGCTCAGTCCCAGTCTCTCTCTCTCTCTCTCTCTTTCACTGCTCTCTGTCCGAGTCGCGCACTCTCTCTCTCGTTCCCTGCTCTCAGTCCCAGTCTCTCTCTCTCTTTCCCTGCTGTCAGTCCCAGTCTCTCTCTCTCTTTCCGTGCTCTCAGTCCCAGTCTCTCTCTCTCTCTTTCCGTGCTCTCAGTCCCAGTCTCTCTCTCTCTCCCTGCTCTCAGTCCCAGTCTCTCTCTCTCTCTCTTTCCCTGCTCTCTGTCCCAGTCTCTCTCTCTCTCTCTTTCCCTGCTCTCAGTCCCAGTCTCTCTCTTTCCCTCTGTTTCCCTGCTCTCAGTCCCAGTCTCTCTCTCTCTTTCCCTGCTCTCAGTCCCAGTCTCACTCTCTTTCCCTGCTCTCAGTCCCAGTCTCACTCTCTTTCACTGCTCTCAGTCCCAGTCTCTCTCTCGCTCTCTCTCTTTCACTGCTCTCTGTCCGAGTCGCGCTCTCTCTCTCTCTCTCTCTCTCTCTTTCCCTGCTCTCAGTCCCAGTCTCTCTCTTTCCCTCTCTTTCCCTGCTCTCAGTCCCAGTCTCTCTTTCCCTGCTCTCTGTCCCAGTCTCTCTCTCTCTCTCTCTCTCTCTCTTTCCCTGCTCTCAGTCCCAGTCTCCCTCTCTCTCTCTTTCCCTGCTCTCAGTCCCAGTCTCCCTCTCTCTCTCTTTCCCTGCTCTCAGTCCCAGTCTCTATCTTTCTCTCTTTCCCTGCTCTCTGTCCCAGTCTCTCTCTCTCTCTCTCGTTCCCTGCTCTCTGTCCCAGTCTCTCTCTCTCTCGTTCCCTGCTCTCTGTCCCAGTCTCTCTCTCTCTCGCTCCCTGCTGTCATTCCCAGTCTCTCCCTCTCTTTCCCTGCTCTCTGTCCCAGTATCTCTCTCTCTCTTTCCCTGCTCTCTGTCCCAGTCTCTCTCTTTCCCTGCTCTCAGTCCCAGTCTCTCTCTCTCTCTCTTTCCCTGCTATCAGTGCAAGTCTCTCTCTCTCTTTCCCTGCTCTCAGTCCCAGTCTCTCTCTCTCTTTCCCTGCTCTCAGTCCCAGTCTCTCTCTCTCTTTCCCTGCTCTCAGTCCCAGTCTCTCTGTCTCTCTTTCCCTGTTCTCTGTCCCAGTCTCTCTCTCTCCCTCTCTTTCCCTGCTCTCAGTCCCAGTCTCTCTCTCTCTCTCTCTCTCTTTCCCTGCTCTCTGTCCCAGTCTCTCTCTCTCCCTCCCTCTGTTTCCCTGCTCTCAGTCCCAGTCTCTCTCTCTCTCTCTTTCCCTGCTCTCAGTCCCAGACTCTCTCTCTCTCTCTTGCCCTGCTCTCAGTCCCAGTGTCTCTCTCTCTCTTTCCCTGCTCTCAGTGCCAGTCTCTCTCTCTTGTTCCGTGCTCTCAGTCCCAGTCTCTCTCTCTCTTTCCCTGCTCTCAGTCCCAGTCTCTCTCTCTGTCTCGCTCTCTTTCCATGCTCTCAGTCCCAGTCTGTCCCTCTCTCTCTCTCTCTTTCCCTGCTCTCAGTCCCAGCCTCTCTCTCTCTCTCTCTTTCCCTGTCTCTCTCTCTCTCTCGTTCCCTGCTCTCTGTCCCAGTCTCTCTCTCTCTCTTTCCCTGCTCTCAGTCCCAGTCTCTCAGTCTCTTTTCCTGCTCTCAGTCCCAGTCTCTCTCTCTCTTTCCCTGCTCTCAGTCCCAGTCTCTCTCTCTCGTTCCCTGCTCTCAGTCCCAGTCTCTCTCTCTCTCGCTGCTCTCAGTCCCAGTCTCTCTCTCTCTCTGTCTCTCCCTCTCTTTCCCTGCTCTCAGTCCCAGTCTCTCTCTCTTTCCCTGCTCTCAGTCCCAGTCTCTCTCTCTCTCTCTCTTTCCCTGCTCTCAGTCCCAGTCTCTCTCTCTCTCCCTCTCCCTCTCTTTCCGTGCTCTCTGTCCCAGTCTCTCTCTCTCTCTTTCCCTGCTCTCAGTCCCAGTGTCTCTCTCTCTTTCCCTGCTCTCAGTGCCAGTCTCTCTCTCTTGTTCTGTGCTCTCAGTCCCAGTCTCTCTCTCTCTCTCTCTCTTTCCTGCTCTCAGTCCCAGTCTCTCTGTCTCTCTGTCTCCCTCCCTGCTCTCAGTCCCAGTCTCTCTCTCTCTCTTTCCCTGCTCTCAGTCC
>NC_081363.1:84405271-84412771 GCF_030684315.1 Stegostoma tigrinum
GCTCTCAGTCCCAGTCTCTCTCTCTCTTTCCCTGCTCTCTGTCCCAGTCTCTGTCTCTCTCTCTCTGTCTCTTTCCCTGCTCTCTGTCCCAGTCTCTCTCTCTCTCTCCCTCTCAGTCCCAGTCTCTCTCTCTCTCTTTCCCTGCTCTCAGTCCCCCTCTCTCTCTCTCTCTTTCCCTGCTCTCAGTCCCAGTATCTCTCTCTCTCCCTGCTCTCTGTCCCAGTCTCTCTCTTTCCCTGCTCTCAGTCCCAGTCTCTCTCTCTCTCTTTCCCTGCTCTCAGTGCCAGTCTCTCTCTGTCTCTTTCCCTGCTCTCTGTCCCAGTCTCTCTCTCTCTCCTTCCCTGCTCTGTCCCAGTCTCTCTCTCTCTCTTTCACAGCTCTCAGTCCCAGTCTCTCTCTCTCTTTCCCTGCTCTCAGTGCCAGTCTCTCTCTCTCTCTTTCCCAGCTCTCAGTCCCAGTCTCTCTCTCTCTCTCTCACACTCTCTCTTTCCCTGCTCTCTGTCCCAGTCTCTCTCTCTCTCTCTCTTTCCCTGCTCTCTGTCCCAGTCTCTCTCTCTCTTTGCCTGCTCTCAGTCCCAGTCTCTCTCTCTCTTTCCCTGCTCTCAGTCCCAGTCTCTTTCTCTCTCTTTCCGTGCTCTCACTCCCAGTCTCTCTCTCTCTTTCCCTGCTCTCAGTCCCAGTGTCTCTCTCTCTCTTTCCCTGCTGTCTGTCCCAGTCTCTCTCTCTCCCTCTCTTTCCCTGCTCTCAGTCCCAGTCTCTCCCTCTCTCTTTCCCTGCTCTCTGTCCCAGTCTCTCTCTCTCTCTCTTTCCCTGCTCACACTCCCAGTCTCTCTCTCTCTCTCTTTCCCTGCTCTCAGTCCCAGTCTCTCTCTCTCTCTTTCCCTGCTCTCAGTCCCAGTCTCTCTCTCTCTTTCCCTGCTCTCTGTCCCTGTCTCTCTCTCTCTCTCTCTCTCTTTCCCTGCTCTCAGTCCCAGTCTCTCTCTCTCTCTCTTTCCCTCCTCTCAGTCCCAGTCTCACTGTCTCTGTCCCTGCTCTCAGTCCCAGTCTCTCTCTCTCTCTCTTTCCCTGATCTCAGTCCCAGTCTCTCTCTCTCTCTCTCTCCCTGCTCTCAGTCCCAGTCTCACTCTCTCTCTCTCTCACTCCCTGCTCTCTGTCCCAGTCTCTCTCTCTCTTTCCCTGCTCTCAGTCCCAGTCTCTCTCTCTCTCTTTCCCTGCTCTCAGTCCCAGTCTCTCTCTCTCTCTCTCTTTCCCTGCTCTCTTTCCCAGTCTCTCTCTCTCTTTCCCTGCTCTCTGTCCCAGTCTCTGTCTCTCTCTCTTTCCCTGCTCTCTGTCCCACTCTCTCTCTCTCTCTCTTTCCCTGCTCTCTGTCCCAGTCTCTCTCTCTCTCTCTTTCCCTGCTCTCTGTCCCAGTCTCTCTCTGTCTCTTTCCCTGCTCTCAGTGCCAGTCTCTCTCTCTCTTTCCCTGCTCTCAGTCCCAGTCTCTCTCTCTTTCCCTGCTCTCAGTCCCAGTCTCTCTCTTTCCCTGCTCTCAGTCCCAGTCTCTCTCTCTTTCCCTGCTCTCAGTCCCAGTCTCTCTCCCTCTATTTCCCAGCTCTCAGTCCCAGTCTCTCTCTCTCTTTCCCTGCTCTCAGTCCCAGTCTCTCTCTCTCTTTCCCTGCTCTCAGTCCCAGTCTCTCTCTCTCTCTCTTTCCGTGCTCTCACTCCCAGTCTCTCTCTCTCTTTCCCTGCTCTCTGTCCCAGTCTCTCTCTCTCTCTCTTTCCCTGCTCACTGTCCCAGTCTGTCTCTCTCTTTCCCTGCTCTCTGTCCCAGTCTCTCTCTCTTTCCCTGCTCTCAGTCCCAGTCTCTCTCTCTCTCTCTCTTTCCCTGCTCTCTGTCCCAGTCTCTCTCTCTCTCTCTCTCTCTCTTTCCCTCTCAGTCCCAGTCTCTCTCTCTCTTTCCCTGCTCTCTGTCCGAGTCGCTCTCTCTCTCTCTTTCCCTGCTCTCAGTCCCAGTCTCTCTCTCTCTCTCTTTCCCTGCTCTCAGTCCCAGTCTCTGTCTCTTTCCCTGCTCTCAGTCCCAGTCTCTCTCCCTCTATTTCCCAGCTCTCAGTCCCAGTCTCTCTCTCTCTTTCCCTGCTCTCAGTCCCAGTCTCTCTCTCTCTTTCCCTGCTCTCAGTCCCAGTCTCTCTCTCTCTTTGCCTGCTCTCAGTCCCAGTCTCTCTCTCTCTTTCCCTGCTCTCTGTCCCAGTCTCTGTCTCTCTCTCTCTGTCTCTTTCCCTGCTCTCTGTCCCAGTCTCTCTCTCTCTCTCCCTCTCAGTCCCAGTCTCTCTCTCTCTCTTTCCCTGCTCTCAGTCCCCCTCTCTCTCTCTCTCTTTCCCTGCTCTCAGTCCCAGTATCTCTCTCTCTCCCTGCTCTCTGTCCCAGTCTCTCTCTTTCCCTGCTCTCAGTCCCAGTCTCTCTCTCTCTCTTTCCCTGCTCTCAGTGCCAGTCTCTCTCTGTCTCTTTCCCTGCTCTCTGTCCCAGTCTCTCTCTCTCTCCTTCCCTGCTCTGTCCCAGTCTCTCTCTCTCTCTTTCACAGCTCTCAGTCCCAGTCTCTCTCTCTCTTTCCCTGCTCTCAGTGCCAGTCTCTCTCTCTCTCTTTCCCAGCTCTCAGTCCCAGTCTCTCTCTCTCTCTCTCACACTCTCTCTTTCCCTGCTCTCTGTCCCAGTCTCTCTCTCTCTCTCTCTTTCCCTGCTCTCTGTCCCAGTCTCTCTCTCTCTTTGCCTGCTCTCAGTCCCAGTCTCTCTCTCTCTTTCCCTGCTCTCAGTCCCAGTCTCTTTCTCTCTCTTTCCGTGCTCTCACTCCCAGTCTCTCTCTCTCTTTCCCTGCTCTCAGTCCCAGTGTCTCTCTCTCTCTTTCCCTGCTGTCTGTCCCAGTCTCTCTCTCTCCCTCTCTTTCCCTGCTCTCAGTCCCAGTCTCTCCCTCTCTCTTTCCCTGCTCTCTGTCCCAGTCTCTCTCTCTCTCTCTTTCCCTGCTCACACTCCCAGTCTCTCTCTCTCTCTCTTTCCCTGCTCTCAGTCCCAGTCTCTCTCTCTCTCTTTCCCTGCTCTCAGTCCCAGTCTCTCTCTCTCTTTCCCTGCTCTCTGTCCCTGTCTCTCTCTCTCTCTCTCTCTCTTTCCCTGCTCTCAGTCCCAGTCTCTCTCTCTCTCTCTTTCCCTCCTCTCAGTCCCAGTCTCACTGTCTCTGTCCCTGCTCTCAGTCCCAGTCTCTCTCTCTCTCTCTTTCCCTGATCTCAGTCCCAGTCTCTCTCTCTCTCTCTCTCCCTGCTCTCAGTCCCAGTCTCACTCTCTCTCTCTCTCACTCCCTGCTCTCTGTCCCAGTCTCTCTCTCTCTTTCCCTGCTCTCAGTCCCAGTCTCTCTCTCTCTCTTTCCCTGCTCTCAGTCCCAGTCTCTCTCTCTCTTGCCCTGCTGTCAGTGCCAGTCTCTCTCTCTTGTTCCGTGCTCTCAGCCCCAATCTCTCTCTCTCTATCCCTTTCCCTGCTTTCAGTCCCAGTCTCTCTCTCTCTCTCTCTTTCCCTGCTCAGTCCCAGTCTCTCCCTCTCTCTCTCTCTCTTGCTCTCTTTCCCTGCTCTCAGTCCCAGTCTCTCTCTCTGTCTCTCTCTCTCCCTGCGCTCAGTCCCAATCTCTCTCTCTCTCTCTCTCTCTCTCTTTTTCCCTGCTCTCAGTCCCAGTCTCTCTCTCTCTCTCTCTCTTTCCCTGCTCTCAGTCCCAGTCTCTCCCTCTCTCTTTCCCTGCTCTCAGTCCCAGTCTCTCTCTCTCTTTCCCTGCTCTCAGTCCCAGTCTCTCTCTCTCTCCGTGCTCTCAGTCCCAGCTTCTCTCTCTCTCTTTCCCTGCTCTCAGTCCCAGTCTCTCTCTCTCTCTTTCCCTGCTCTCAGTCCCAGTGTCTCTGTCTCTTTCCCTGCTCTCAGTGCCAGTCTCTCTCTCTTGTTCCGTGCTCTCAGTCCCAGTCTCTCTCTCTCTCTTTCCCTGCTCAGTCCCAGTCTCTCCCTCTCTCTCTCTCTCTTGCTCTCTTTCCCTGCTCTCAGTCCCAGTCTCTCTCTCTGTCTCTCTCTCTCCCTGCGCTCAGTCCCAATCTCTCTCTCTCTCTCTCTTTCCCTGCTCTCAGTCCCAGTCTCTCTCTCTCTCTCTTTCCCTGGTCTGAGTCCCAGTCTCTCTCTCTCTTTCCCTGCTCTCAGTCCCAGTCTCTCTCTCTCTCTTTCCATGCTCTCAGTCCCAGTCTCTCTCTCTCTTTCCCTGCTCTCTGTCCCAGTCTCTCTCTCTCTTTCCCTGCTCTCTGTCCCAGTCTCTCTCACTCTCTCTCTCTCTTTCCCTGCTCTCAGTCCCTCTCTCTCTCTCTTTCCCTGCTCTCAGTCCCAGTATCTCTCTCTCTTTCCCTGCCCTCTGTCCCACTCTCTGTGTCTCTCTCTCTCTCTCTCCCTGCTCTCTGTCCCAGTCTCTCTCTTTCCCTGCTCTCAGTCCCAGTCTCTCTCTCTCTTTCCCTGCTCTCAGTGCCAGTCTCTCTCTCTGTCTCTTTCCCTGCTCTCTGTCCCAGTCTCTCTCTCTCTCCTTCCCTGCTCTGTCCCAGTCTCTCTCTCTCTCTTTCACAGCTCTCAGTCCCAGTCTCTCTCTCTCTCTCTCTCTCACCCTGCTCTCAGTCCCAGTCCCTCTCTCTCTCTCTTTCCCTGCTCTCTGTCCCAGTCTCTCTCTCTCTGTCTCTTTCCCTGCTCTGTCCCAGTCTCTCTCTCTCTCTTTCCCTGCTCTCAGTCCCAGTCTCTCCATCTCTTTCCCTGCTCTCAGTCCCAGTCTCACTCTCTCTCTCTCTCTTTTTCCCTGCTCTCAGTTCCAGTCTCACTCTCTCTCTCTCTTTCCCTGCTCTCAGTCCCAGTCTCTCTCCCTCTATTTCCCAGCTCTCAGTCCCAGTCTCTCTCTCTCTTTCCCTGTTCTCAGTCCCAGTCTCTCTCTCTCTTTGCCTGCTCTCAGTCCCAGTCTCTCTCTCTCCTTCCCTGCTCTCAGTCCCAGTCTCTCTCTCTCTTTCCCTGCTCTCAGTCCCAGTCTCTCTCTGTCTCTCTTTCCGTGCTCTCACTCCCAGTCTCTCTCTCTCTTTCCCTGCTCTCTGTCCCAGTCTCTCTCTCTCTCTCTCTTTCCCTGCTCTCTGTCCCAGTCTCTGTCTCTCTCTCTCTCTCTTTCCCTGCTCACTGTCCCAGTCTGTCTCTCTCTTTCCCTGCTCTCTGTCCCAGTCTCTCTCTCTTTCCCTGCTCTCAGTCCCAGTCTCTCTCTCTCTCTCTCCCTCTCAGTCCCAGTCTCTCTCTCTCTCTCTCTCTCTCTCTCTTATTCCCTGCTCTCAGTCCCAGTCTCTCTCTCTCTCTCTCCCGCTCAGTCCCAGTCTCTCTCTCTCTCTCTCTCTTTCCCTGCTCTCAGTCCCTCTCTCTCTCTCTTTCCCTGCTCTCAGTCCCAGTATCTCTCTCTCTTTCCCTGCCCTCTGTCCCACTCTCTGTGTCTCTCTCTCTCTCTCTCCCTGCTCTCTGTCCCAGTCTCTCTCTTTCCCTGCTCTCAGTCCCAGTCTCTCTCTCTCTTTCCCTGCTCAGTGCCAGTCTCTCTCTCTGTCTCTTTCCCTGCTCTCTGTCCCAGTCTCTCTCTCTCTCCTTCCCTGCTCTGTCCCAGTCTCTCTCTCTCTCTTTCACAGCTCTCAGTCCCAGTCTCTCTCTCTCTTTCCCTGCTCTCAGTGCCAGTCTCTCTCTCTCTCTTTCCCAGCTCTCAGTCCCAGTCTCTCTCTCTCTCTCTCTCTCACTCTCTCTTTCCCTGCTCTCAGTCCCAGTCCCTCTCTCTCTCTCTTTCCCTGCTCTCTGTCCCAGTCTCTCTCTCTCTCTCTCTCTCTTTCCCTGCTCTCAGTCCCAGTCTCTCTCTCTCTTTCCCTGCTCTCAGTCCCAGTCTCTCTCTGGCTCTCTCTCTCTCTCTCTTTCCCTGCTCTCAGTCCCAGTCTCTCTCTCTCTCTTTCCCTGCTCTCAGTCCCAGTCTCTCTCTCTCTCCCTCTCCCTCTCTTTCCCTGCTCTCAGTCCCAGTCTCTCTGTCTCTTTCCCTGCTCTGTCCCAGTCTCTCTCTCTCTCTTTCCCTGCTCTCAGTCCCAGTCTCTCCATCTCTTTCCCTGCTCTCAGTCCCAGTCTCACTCTCTCTCTCTCTCTTTTTCCCTGCTCTCAGTTCCAGTCTCACTCTCTCTCTCTCTTTCCCTGCTCTCAGTCCCAGTCTCTCTCCCTCTATTTCCCAGCTCTCAGTCCCAGTCTCTCTCTCTCTTTCCCTGTTCTCAGTCCCAGTCTCTCTCTCTCTTTGCCTGCTCTCAGTCCCAGTCTCTCTCTCTCTCTTTCCCTGCTCTCAGTCCCAGTCTCTCTCTCTCTTTCCCTGCTCTCAGTCCCAGTCTCTCTCTGTCTCTCTTTCCGTGCTCTCACTCCCAGTGTCTCTCTCTCTTTCCCTGCTCACTGTCCCAGTCTCTCTCTCTCTCTTTCCCGGCTCTCTGTCCCAGTCTCTCTCTCTCTCTTTCCCTCTCAGTCCCAGTCTCTCTCTCTCTCTCTCTCTCTCTCTCTCTTTTTCCCTGCTCTCAGTCCCAGTCTCTCTCTCTCTCTCTCCCCTGCTCAGTCCCAGTCTCTCTCTCTCTCTCTCTCTTTCCCTGCTCTCAGTCCCTCTCTCTCTCTCTCTTTCCCTGCTCTCAGTCCCAGTATCTCTCTCTCTTTCCCTGCCCTCTGTCCCACTCTCTGTGTGTCTCTCTCTCTCTCTCTCCCTGCTCTCTGTCCCAGTCTCTCTCTTTCCCTGCTCTCAGTCCCAGTCTCTCTCTCTCTTTCCCTACTCTCTGTCCCAGTCTCTCTCTCTCTTTCCCTACTCTCTGTCCCAGTCTCTCTCTCTCTCCTTCCCTGCTCTGTCCCAGTCTCTCTCTCTCTCTTTCACAGCTCTCAGTCCCAGTCTCTCTCTCTCTCTCTTTCCCTGCTCACTGTCCCAGTCTGTCTCTCTCTCTTTCCCTGCTCACTGTCCCAGTCTGTCTCTCTCTTTCCCTGCTCTCTGTCCCAGTCTCTCTCTCTTTCCCTGCTCTCTGTCCCAGTCTCTCTCTCTCTCTCTCTCTCTTTCCCTCTCAGTCCCACTCTCTCTGTCTCTCTCTCTTTCCCTGCTCTCTGTCCCAGTCTCTCTCTCTCTCTTTCCCTGCTCAGTCGCAGTCTCTCTCTCTCTCTTTCCCTGCTCTCAGTCCCAGTCCCTCTCTCTCTCTCTCTCTTTCCCTGCTCTCTGTCCCAGTCTCTCTCTCTCTCTCTCTCTTTCCCTGCTGTCATTCCCAGTCTCTCCCTCTCTTACCCTGCTCTCTGTCCCAGTCTCTCTCTCCTTCCCTGCTCTCAGTGCCAGTCTCTCTCTCTCTTTCCCTGCTCTCAGTCCCAGTCTCTCTCTCTTTCCCTGCTCTCAGTCCCAGTCTCTCTCCCTCTATTTCCCAGCTCTCAGTCCCAGTCTCTCTCTCTTTCCCTGCTCTCAGT
>NC_081363.1:84417771-84420271 GCF_030684315.1 Stegostoma tigrinum
CAGTCTCTCTCTCTCTTTGCCTGCTCTCAGTCCCAGTCTCTCTCTCTCTTTCCCTGCTCTCAGTCCCAGTGTCTCTCTCTCTCTTTCCCTGCTCTCTGTCCCAGTCTCTCTCTCTCTTTCCCTGCTCACTGTCCCAGTCTGTCTCTCTCTCTTTCCCTGCTCACTGTCCCAGTCTGTCTCTCTCTTTCCCTGCTCTCTGTCCCAGTCTCTCTCTTTCCCTGCTCTCAGTCCCAGTCTCTCTCTCTCTTTCCCTGTCTCTCTCTCTCTTTCCCTGCTCTCTGTCCCAGTCTCTCTCTCTCTCTCTCTCTTTCCCTGCTCTCAGTCCCAGTCTCTCTCTCTCTCTCTTTACCTGCTCTCAGTCCCAGTCTCTCTCTCTTTCCCTGCCCTCAGTCCCAATCTCTCTCTCTCTTTCCGTGCTCTCAGTCCCGGTCTCTCTCTCTCTCTTTCCCTGCTCTCAGTCCCAGTCTCTCTCTCTCTCTCTCTCTTTCCCTCTCCGTCCCACTCTCTCGCTCTCTCTTTCCCTGCTCTCAGTCCCTCTCTCTCTCTCTCTCCCTGCTCTCTGTCCCAGTCTCTCTCTCTCTCTTTCCCAGCTCTCAGTCCCAGTCTCTCTCTCTCTCTCTTTCCCTGCTGTCAGTCCCAGTCTCTCTCTCTCTCTCTCTCTTTCCCTGCTCTCAGTCCCAGTCTCTCTCTCTCTCTCTTTCCCTGCTCTCAGTCCCAGTCTCTCTCTCTCTCTCTTTCCCTGCTCTCAGTCCCATTCTCTCTCTCTCTCTCCCTCTCTTTCCCTGCTCTCAGTCCCAGTCTCTCTCTCTCTCTTTCCCTGCTCTCAGTCCCAGTCTCTCTCTCTCTCTTTCCCTGCTCTCAGTCCCAGTCTCTCTCTCTCTCTTTCCCTGCTCTCAGTCCCAGTCTCTCTCTCTCTCTTTCCCTGCTCTCAGTCCCAGTCTCTCTCTCTCTCTTTCCCTGCTCTCAGTCCCAGTCTCTGTCTCTCTCTCTCTCTCCCTCTCTTTCCCAGCTCTCAGTCCCAGTCTCTCTCTCTTTCCCTGCTCTCTGTCCCAGTCTCTCTCTCTCTTTCCCTGCTCTCTGTCCCAGTCTCTCTCTCTCTCTCTCTCTCTCCCTCTCTTTCCCTGCTCTCAGTCCCAGTCTCTCTCTCTTTCCCTGCTCTCTGTCCCAGTCTTTCTCTCTCTCTCTCTTTCCCTGCTCTCTGTCCCAGTCTCTCTCTCTCTTTCTCTCTTTCCCTGCTCTCAGTCCCAGTCTCTCTCTCTCTTTCTCTCTTTCCCTGCTCTCAGTCCCAGTCTCTCTCTCTTTCCCTGCTCTCAGTCCCAGTCTCTCTCTCTCTTTCCGTGCTCTCAGTCCTAGTCTCTCCCTCTGTTTCCCTGCTCTCAGTCCCAGTCTCTCTCTCTCTCTCTCTTTCCCTGCTCTCAGTCCCAGTCTCTCTCTCTCTCTCTTTCCCTGCTCTCAGTCCCAGTCTCTCTCTCTCTTTGCCTGCTCTCAGTCCCAGTCTCTCCCTCTCTCTCTCTCTTTCCCTGCTCTCAGTCCCAGCCTCTCTCTCTCTCTCTCTTTCCCTGTCTCTCTCTCTCTCTCTTTCCCTGCTCTCAGTCCCAGTCTCTCTCTCTCTCTCTCTCTCTCCCTGCTCTCAGTCCCTCTCTCTCGATCTTTCCCTGCTCTCTGTCCCATTCTCTCTGTCTCTCTCTCTCTCCCTGCTCTCTGTCCCAGTCTCTCTCTCTCTCTTTCCCTGCTCTCAGACCCAGTCTCTCTCTCTCTCTTTCCCTGCTCTCAGTCCCAGTCTCTCTCTCTCTTTCCCTGCTCTCAGTCCCAGTCCCTCTCTCTCTCTCTCTCTTTCCCTGCTGTCATTCCCAGTCTCTCCCTCTCTTACCCTGCTCTCTGTCCCAGTCTCTCTCTCTTTCCCTGCTCTCAGTGCCAGTCTCTCTCTCTCTTTCCCTGCTCTCAGTCCCAGTCTCTCTCTCTCTTTCCCTGCTCTCAGTCCCAGTCTCTCTCCCTCTATTTCCCAGCTCTCAGTCCCAGTCTGTCTCTCTCTTTCCCTGCTCTCAGTCCCAGTCTCTCTCTCTCTTTGCCTGCTCTCAGTCCCAGTCTCTCTCTCTCTTTCCCTGCTCTCAGTCCCAGTCTCTCTCTCTTTCCGTGCTCTCACTCCCAGTCTCTCTCTCTCTTTCCCTGCTCTCAGTCCCAGTGTCTCTCTCTCTCTTTCCCTGCTCTCTGTCCCAGTCTCTCTCTCTCTTTCCCTGCTCACTGTCCCAGTCTGTCTCTCTCTCTTTCCCTGCTCACTGTCCCAGTCTGTCTCTCTCTTTCCGTGCTCTCTGTCCCAGTCTCTCTCTTTCCCTGCTCTCTGTCCCAGTCTCTCTCTCTCCCTCTCAGTCCCACTCTCTCTGTCTCTCTCTCTCTCTCTCCCTGCTCTCTGTCCCAGTCTCTCTCTCTCTCTCTCTTTCCCTGCTCTCAGTCCCAGTCTCTCTCTCTTTCCCTGCCCTCAGTCCCAATCTCTCTCTCTCTT
>NC_081363.1:84422771-84427771 GCF_030684315.1 Stegostoma tigrinum
TCTCCCTTTCCCTGCTCTCAGTCCCAGTCTCTCTCTCTCTGTCTTTCCGTGCTCTCACTCCCAGTCTCTCTCTCTCTTTCCCTGCTCACTGTCCCAGTCTGTCTCTCTCTCTTTCCCTGCTCTCTGTCCCAGTCTCTCTCTTTCCCTGCTCTCTGTCCCAGTCTCTCTCTCTCTCTCTCTCTCTTTCCCTCTCAGTCCCACTCTCTCTGTCTCTCTCTCTCTCTCTCCCTGCTCTCTGTCCCAGTCTCTCTCTCTCTCTTTCGCTGCTCTCAGACCCAGTCTCTCTCTCTCCTTCCCTGCTCTCAGTCCCAGTGTCTCTCTCTCTCTTTCACAGCTCTCAGTCCCAGTCTCTCTCTCTCTTTCCCTGCTCTCAGTGCCAGTCTCTCTCTCTCTCTTTCCCAGCTCTCAGTCCCAGTCTCTCTCTCTCTCTCTCTTTCCCTGCTGTCAGTCCCAGTGTCTCTCTCTCTCTCTCTCTCCCTGCTGTCAGTCCCAGTCTCTCTCTCTCTCTCTCTCTCTCTTTCCCTGCTCTCAGTCCCAGTCTCTCTCTCTCTCTTTCCCTGCTCTCAGTCCCAGTGTCTCTCTCTCTTTCCCTGCTCTCAGTGCCAGTCTCTCTCTCTTGTTCCGTGCTCTCAGCCCCAATCTCTCTCTTTCCCTGCTCTCAGTCCCAGTCTCTCTCTCTCTCTCTTTCCCTGCTCTCAGTCCCAGTCTCTCTCTCTGTCTCTCTCTCTCTTGCTCTCTTTCCCTGCTCTCAGTCCCAGTCTCTCTCTCTCTCTTTCCCTGCTCTCAGTCCCAGTCTCTCTCTCTCTCTTTCCCTGCTCTCACTCCCAGTCTCGCTCTCTCTCTTTCCCTGCTCTCAGTCCCAGTCTCTCTCTCTCTCTCTTTCCCTGCTCTCAGTCCCAGTCTCTCTCTCTCTCTCTCTCTTTCCCTGTCTCTCTCTCTCTTTCCCTGCACTCAGTCCCAGTGTCTCTCTCTCTCTTTCCCTGCTCTCAGTCCCAGTCTCTCTCTCTCTTTCCCTGCTCTCAGTCCCAGTCTCTCTCTCTCTCTCTCTCTCTCTCTCTCTTTCCCTGCTCTCAGTCCCAGTCTCTCTCTCTTTCCCTGCTCTCAGTCCCAGTCTCTCTCTCTCTTTCTGTGCTCTCAGTCCCAGTCTCTCCCTCTGTTTCCCTGCTCTCAGTCCCAGTCTCTCTCTCTCTCTCTCTTTCCCTGCTCTCAGTCCCAGTCTCTCTCTCTCTCTTTCCCTGCTGTCAGTCCCAGTGTCTCTCTCTCTTTCCCTGCTCTCAGTGCCAGTCTCTCTCTCTTGTTCCGTGCTCTCAGTCCCAGCCTCTCTCTCTCTTTCCCTGCTCTCAGTCCCAGTCTCTCTCTCTGTCTCGCTCTCTTTCCCTGCTCTCAGTCCCAGTCTCTCCCTCTCTCTCTCTCTCTTTCCCTGTCTCTCTCTCTCTCCCTGCTCTCTGTCCCAGTCTCTCTCTCTCTCTTTCCCTGCTCTCAGACCCAGTCTCTCTCTCTCTTTCCCTGCTCTCAGTGCCAGTCTCTCTCTCTCTCTCTTTCCCTGCTCTCTGTCCCAGTCTCTCTCTCTCTCCTTCCCTGCTCTGTCCCAGTCTCTCTCTCTCTCTTTCACAGCTCTCAGTCCCAGTCTCTCTCTCTCTTTCCCAGCTCTCAGTCCCAGTCTCTCTCTCTCTCTCTCTCTCTCACTCTCTCTTTCCCTGCTCTCAGTCCCAGTCCCTCTCTCTCTCTCTCTTTCCCTGCTCTCTGTCCCAATCTCTCTCTCTCTCTCTCTCTCTCTTTCCCTGCTGTCATTCCCAGTCTCTCCCTCTCTTACCCTGCTCTCTGTCCCAGTCTCTCTCTCTTTCCCTGCTCTCAGTGCCAGTCTCTCTCTCTCTTTCCCTGCTCTCAGTCCCAGTCTCTCTCTCTTTCCCTGCTCTCAGTCCCAGTCTCTCTCCGTCCATTTCCCAGCTCTCAGTCCCAGTCTCTCTCTCTCTTTCCCTGCTCTCAGTCCCAGTCTCTCTCTCTCTTTGCCTGCTCTCAGTCCCAGTCTCTCCCTCTCTTTCCCTGCTCACTGTCCCAGTCTGTCTCTCTCTCTTTCCCTGCTCACTGTCCCAGTCTGTCTCTCTCTTTCCCTGCTCTCAGTCCCAGTCTCTCTCTCTCTCTCTCTTTGCCTGTCTCTCTCTCTCTCTCCCTGCTCTCTGTCCCAGTCTCTCTCTTTCCCTGCTCTCAGTCCCAGTCTCTCTCTCTCTCTCTCTCTTTCCCTGTCTCTCTCTCTCTTTCCCTGCTCTCTGTCCCAGTCTCTCTCTCTCTCTCTCTCTCTCTTTCCCTGCTCTCAGTCCCAGTCTCTCTCTCTTTCCCTGCTCTCAGTCCCAGTCTCTCTCTCTCTTTCCGTGCTCTCAGTCCCAGTCTCTCCCTCTGTTTCCCTGCTCTCAGTCCCAGTCTCTCTCTCTCTCTCTCTTTCCCTGCTCTCTGTCCCTGTCTCTCTCTCTCTCTTTCCCTGCTCAGTCGCAGTCTCTCTCTCTCTCTCTTTCCCTGCTCTCTGTCCCACTCTCTCTGTCTCTCTCTCTCTCTCTCCCTGCTCTCTGTCCCAGTCTCTCTCTCTCTCTTTCCCTGCTCTCAGACCCAGTCTCTCTCTCTCCTTCCCTGCTCTCAGTCCCAGTCTCTCTCTCTCTCTTTCACAGCTCTCAGTCCCAGTCTCTCTCTCTCTTTCCCTGCTCTCAGTGCCAGTCTCTCTCTCTCTCTCTTTCCCAGCTCTCAGTCCCAGTCTCTCACTCTCTCTCTCTCTTTCCCAGCTCTCAGTCCCAGTCTCTCTCTCTCTCTCTCTCTCTCTTTCCCTGCTGTCAGTCCCAGTCTCTCTCTCTCTCTTTCCCTGCTCTCAGTCCCAGTCTCTCTCTCTTTCCCTGCTCTCAGTCCCAGTGTCTCTCTCTCTTTCCCTGCTCTCAGTGCCAGTCTCTCTCTCTCTCTCTTTCCCTGCTCTCAGTGCCAGTCTCTCTCTCTCTCTCTCTCTCTCTTTCCCTGCTCTCAGTCCCAGTCTCTCTCTCTCTCTCTCTTTCCCTGCTCTCAGTCCCAGTCTCTCTCTCTCTCTCGCTCTTTCCCTGCTCTCAGTCCCATTCTCTCTCTCTCTCTCTCTTTCTGTGCTCTCAGTCCCAGTCTCTCCCTCTCTTTCCCTGCTCTCAGTCCCAGTCTCTCTCTCTCTCTCTTTCCCTGCTCTCAGTCCCAGTCTCTCTCTCTCTTTCCCTGCTCTCAGTCCCAGTCTCTCTCTCTCTCTTTCCCTGCTCTCAGTCCCAGTCTCTCTCTCTCTCTTTCCCTGCTCTCAGTCCCAGTCTCTCTCTCTCTCTTTCCCTGCTCTCAGTCCCAGTCTCTCTCTCTCTCTTTCCCTGCTCTCAGTCCCAGTCTCTCTCTCTCTCTTTCCCTGCTCTCAGTCCCAGTCTCTCTCTCTCTTTCCCTGCTCTCAGTCCCAGTCTCTCTCTCTATCTCTCTTTCCCTGCTCTCAGTCCCAGTCTCTCTCTCTCTCTCTCCCTCTCTTTCCCTGCTCTCAGTCCCAGTCTCTCTCTCTTTCCCTGCTCTCTGTCCCAGTCTCTCTCTCTCTCTCTCTCTCTCTTTCCCTGCTCTCTGTCCCAGGTCTCTCTCTCTCTCCCTCTCTTTCCCTGCTCTCATTCCCAGTCTCTCTCTCTTTCCCTGCTGTCTGTCCCAGTCTCTCTCTCTCTCTCTCTTTCCCTGCTCTCTGTCCCAGTCTCTCTCTCTCCCTCTCTTTCCCTGCTCTCAGTCCCAGTCTCTCTCTCTTTCCCTGCTCTCTGTCCCAGTCTCTCTCTCTCTCTCTTTCCCTGCTCTCTGTCCCAGGTCTCTCTCTCTCTCTCTCTCTCTCCCTCTCTTTCCCTGCTCTCATTCCCAGTCTCTCTCTCTTTCCCTGCTCTCTGTCCCAGTCTCTCTCTCTCTCTCTCTCTTTCCCTGCTCTCTGTCCCAGTCCCTCTCTCTCTTTCTCTCTTTCCCTGCTCTCAGTCCCAGTCTCTCTCTCTTTCCCTGCTCTCAATCCCAGTCTCTCTCTCTCTTTCCCTGCTCTCTGTCCCAGTCTCTCTCTCTCTCTTTCCCTGCTCTCAGTCCCAGTCTCTCTCTCTTTCCCTGCTCTCAGTCCCAGTCTCTCTCTCTCTCTCTTTCCCTGCTCTCAGTCCCAGTCTCTCTCTCTCTCTCTCTTTCCGTGCTCTCAGTCCCAGTCTCTCCCTCTGTTTCCCTGCTCTCAGTCCCAGTCTCTCTCTCTCTCTCTCTTTCCCTGCTCTCAGTCCCAGTCTCTCTCTCTCTCTCTCTTTCCCTGCTCTCAGTCCCAGTCTCTCTCTCTCTCTCTCTTTCCCTGCTCTCAGTCCCAGTGTCTCTCTCTCTTTCCCTGCTCTCAGTGCCAGTCTCTCTCTCTTGTTCCGTGCTCTCAGTCCCAGTCTCTCTCTCTCTTTCCCTGCGCTCAGTCCCAGTCTCTCTCTCTGTCTCGCTCTCTTTCCCTGCTCTCAGTCCCAGTCTCTCCCTCTCTCTCTCTCTCTTTCCCTGCTCTCAGTCCCAGCCTCTCTCTCTCTCTCTCTCTTTCCCTGTCTCTCTCTCTCTCCCTCTCTCTTTCCCTGCTCTCAGTCCCAGTCTCTCTGTCTCTTTTCCTGCTCTCAGTCCCAGTCTCTCTCTCTCTTTCCCTGCTCTCAGTCCCAGTCTCTCTCTCTCTCTCTCTCTCTTTCCCTGCTGTCAGTCCCAGTCTCTCTCTCTCTCTCTTTCCCTGCTCTCAGTCCCAGTCTCTCTCTCTGTCTCTCTCTCTCTTTCCCTGTTCTCAGTCCCAGTCTCTCTCTCTGTCTCTCTCTCTTGCTCTCTTTCCCTGCTCTCAGTGCCAGTCTCTCTCTCTCTCTCTCTCTCTCTCTCTCTCTTTCCCTGCTCTCAGTCCCAGTCTCTCTCTCTCTCTCTCTTTCCCTGCTCTCAGTCCCAGTCTCTCTCTCTCTCTCGTTCCCTGCTCTCAGTCCCAGTCTCTCTCTCTCTCTTTCCCTGCTCTCAGTCCC
>NC_081363.1:84432771-84437771 GCF_030684315.1 Stegostoma tigrinum
TCTCTCTCTCTTTCCCTGCTCTCAGTCCCAGTCTCTCTCTCTGTCTCTCTCTCTCTTGCTCTCTTTCCCTGTTCTCAGTCCCAGTCTCTCTCTCTGTCTCTCTCTCTTGCTCTCTTTCCCTGCTCTCAGTGCCAGTCTCTCTCTCTCTCTCTCTCTCTCTCTCTCTTTCCCTGCTCTCAGTCCCAGTCTCTCTCTCTCTCTCTCTTTCCCTGCTCTCAGTCCCAGTCTCTCTCTCTCTCTCGTTCCCTGCTCTCAGTCCCAGTCTCTCTCTCTCTTTCCCTGCTCTCAGTCCCAGTCTCTCTCTCTCTCTTTCCCTGCTCTCAGTCCCAGTCTCTCTCTCTCTCTTTCCCTGCTCTCAGTCCCAGTCTCTCTCTCTCTCTCTTTCCCTGCTCTCAGTCCCAGTCTCTCTCTCTCTCTCTCTTTCCCTGTCTCTCTCTCTCTCTCTTTCCCTGCACTCAGTCCCAGTGTCTCTCTCTCTCTTTCCGTGCTCTCAGTCCCAGTCTCTCTCTCTCTCTCTCTCTCTCCCTCTCTTTCCCTGCTCTCAGTCTCAGTCTCTCTCTCTCTCTCTTTCCCTGCTCTCAGTCCCAGTCTCTCTCTCTCTCTTTCCCTGCTCTCAGTCCCAGTCTCTCTCTCTCTCTTTCCCTGCTCTCAGTCCCAGTCTCTCTCTCTCTCTTTCCCTGCTCTCAGTCCCAGTCTCTCTCTCTCTCTCTTTCCCTGCTCTCAGTCCCAGTGTCTCTCTCTCTCTCTTTCCCTGCTCTCAGTCCCAGTGTCTCTCTCTCTCTTTCCCTGCTCTCAGTCCCAGTCTCTCTCTCTCTTTCCCTGCTCCCAGTCCCAGTCTTTCTCTCTCTCTCTCTTTCCCTGCTCTCTGTCCCAGTCTCTCTCTCTCTTTCTCCCTTTTCCTGCTCTCAGTCCCAGTCTCTCTCTCTTTCCCTGCTCTCAGTCCCAGTCTCTCTCTCTCTTTCCCTGCTCTCAGACCCAGTCTCTCTCTCTCCTTCCCTGCTCTCAGTCCCAGTGTCTCTCTCTCTCTCTCTCTTTCCCTGCTGTCAGTCCCAGTCTCTCTCTCTCTCTCTCTCTCTCTTTCCCTGCTGTCAGTCCCAGTCTCTCTCTCTCTCTCTTTCCCTGCTCTCAGACCCAGTCTCTCTCTCTCTCTTTCCCTGCTCTCAGTCCCAGTGTCTCTCTCTCTTTCCCTGCTCTCAGTGCCAGTCTCTCTCTCTTGTTCCGTGCTCTCAGCCCCAATCTCTCTCTCTTTCCCTGCTCTCAGTCCCAGTCTCTCTCTCTCTCTCTTTCCCTGCTCTCAGTCCCAGTCTCTCTCTCTGTCTCTCTCTCTCTTGCTCTCTTTCCCTGTTCTCAGTCCCAGTCTCTCTCTCTGTCTCTCTCTCTTGCTCTCTTTCCCTGCTCTCAGTGCCAGTCTCTCTCTCTCTCTCTCTCTCTCTCTCTCTTTCCCTGCTCTCAGTCCCAGTCTCTCTCTCTCTCTCTCTTTCCCTGCTCTCAGTCCCAGTCTCTCTCTCTCTCTCGTTCCCTGCTCTCAGTCCCAGTCTCTCTCTCTCTTTCCCTGCTCTCAGTCCCAGTCTCTCTCTCTCTCTTTCCCTGCTCTCAGTCCCAGTCTCTCTCTCTCTCTTTCCCTGCTCTCAGTCCCAGTCTCTCTCTCTCTCTCTTTCCCTGCTCTCAGTCCCAGTCTCTCTCTCTCTCTCTCTTTCCCTGTCTCTCTCTCTCTATTTCCCTGCACTCAGTCCCAGTGTCTCTCTCTCTCTTTCCCTGCTCTCAGTCCCAGTCTCTCTCTCTCTCTCTCTCTCTCCCTCTCTTTCCCTGCTCTCAGTCCCAGTCTCTCTCTCTCTCTCTTTCCCTGCTCTCAGTCCCAGTCTCTCTCTCTCTCTTTCCCTGCTCTCAGTCCCAGTCTCTCTCTCTCTCTTTCCCTGCTCTCAGTCCCAGTCTCTCTCTCTCTCTTTCCCTGCTCTCAGTCCCAGTCTCTCTCTCTCTCTCTTTCCCTGCTCTCAGTCCCAGTCTCTCTCTCTCTCTCTTTCCCTGCTCTCAGTCCCAGTGTCTCTCTCTCTCTCTTTCCCTGCTCTCAGTCCCAGTGTCTCTCTCTCTCTTTCCCTGCTCTCAGTCCCAGTCTCTCTCTCTCTTTCCCTGCTCCCAGTCCCAGTCTTTCTCTCTCTCTCTCTTTCCCTGCTCTCTGTCCCAGTCTCTCTCTCTCTTTCTCCCTTTCCCTGCTCTCAGTCCCAGTCTCTCTCTCTTTCCCTGCTCTCAGTCCCAGTCTCTCTCTCTCTTTCCCTGCTCTCTGTCCCAGTCTCTCTCTCTCTTTCCCTGCTCTCTGTCCCAGTCTCTCTCTCTCTCTTTCCCTGCTCTCAGTCCCAGTCTCTCTCTCTCCCTCTCTTTCCCTGCTCTCAGTTCCAGTCTCTCTCTCTTTCCCTGCTCTCAGTCCCAGTCTCTCTCTCTCTCTCTTTCCCTGCTCTCGGTCCCAGTCTCTCTCTCTCTCTCTCTTTCCCTGCTCTCAGTCCCAGTCTCTCTCTCTCTCTCTCTTTCCGTGCTCTCAATCCTAGTCTCTCCCTCTGTTTCCCTGCTCTCAGTCCCAGTCTCTCTCTCTCTCTCTCTCTTTCCCTGCTCTCAGTCCCAGTCTCTCTCTCTCTCTCTTTCCCTGCTCTCAGTCCCAGTCTCTCTCTCTCTCTCTCTCTTTCCCTGTCTCTCTCTCTCTCTCTCTCTCCCTGCTCTCTGTCCCAGTCTCTCTCTCTCTCTTTCCCTGCTCTCAGACCCAGTCTCTCTCTCTCTCTTTCCCTGCTCTCAGTCCCAGTCTCTCTCCCTCTATTTCCCAGCTCTCAGTCCCAGTCTCTCTCTCTCTCTCTTTCCGTGCTCTCACTCCCAGTCTCTCTCTCTCTTTCCCTGCTCTCAGTCCCAGTGTCTCTCTCTCTCTTTCCCTGCTCTCTGTCCCAGTCTCTCTCTCTCTTTCCCTGCTCACTGTCCCAGTCTGTCTCTCTCTCTTTCCCTGCTCTCTGTCCCAGTCTCTCTCTTTCCCTGCTCTCAGTCCCAATCTCTCTCTCTCTCTCTCTCTTTCCCTGTCTCTCTCTCTCTTTCCCTGCTCTCTGTCCCAGTCTCTCTCTCTCTCTCTCTCTCTTTCCCTGCTCTCAGCCCCAGTCTCTCTCTCTTTCCCTGCCCTCAGTCCCAATCTCTCTCTCTCTTTCCGTGCTCTCAGTCCCGGTCTCTCTCTCTCTCTCTTTCCCTGCTCTCAGTCCCAGTCTCTCTCTCTCTCTCTCTTTCCCTCTCAGTCTCACTCTCTCGCTCTCTCTTTCCCTGCTCTCAGTCCCTCTCTCTCTCTCTCTTTCCCTGCTCTCTGTCCCAGTCTCTCTCTCTCTCTTTCCCTGCTCAGTCGCAGTCTCTCTCTCTCTCTCTTTCCCTGCTCTCTGTCCCACTCTCTCTGTCTCTCTCTCTCTCTCTCTCTGCTCTCTGTCCCAGTCTCTCTCTCTCTCTTTCCCTGCTCTCAGACCCAGTCTCTCTCTCTCTTTCCCTGCTCTCAGTCCCAGTCTCTCTCTCTTTCCCTGCTCTCAGTCCCAGTCTCTCTCTCTCTTTCCCTGCTTTCTGTCCCAGTCTCTCTCTCTCTCTTTCCCTGCTCTCAGTCCCAGTCTCTCTCTCTCTCTCTCTTTCCCTGCTCTCAGTCCCAGTCTCTCTCTCTCTCTCTTTCCCTGCTCTCAGTCCCAGTCTCTCTCTCTCTCTCTCTTTCCCTGCTCTCAGTCCCAGTCTCTCTCTCTCTCTCTCTTTCCCTGCTCTCAGTCCCAGTCTCTCTCTCTCTCTCTCTCTCTCTTTCCCTCTCAGTCTCACTCTCTCGCTCTCTCTTTCCCTGCTCTCAGTCCCTCTCTCTCTCTCTCTTTCCCTGCTCTCTGTCCCAGTCTCTCTCTCTCTCTTTCCCTGCTCAGTCGCAGTCTCTCTCTCTCTCTCTCTCTCCCTGCTCTCTGTCCCAGTCTCTCTCTCTCTCTTTCCCTGCTCTCAGACCCAGTCTCTCTCTCTCTTTCCCTGCTCTCAGTCCCAGTCTCTCTCTCTCTCTTTCCCTGCTCTCTGTCCCAGTCTCTCTCTCTCTCTTTCCCTGCTCTCAGTCCCAGTCTCTCTCTCTCTTTCCCTGCTCTCAGTCCCAGTCTCTCTCTCTCTCTTTCCCTGCTCTCAGTCCCAGTCTCTCTCTCTCTCTCTCTTTCCCTGTCTCTCTCTCTCTTTCCCTGCACTCAGTCCCAGTGTCTCTCTCTCTCTCTCTCCCTCTCTTTCCCTGCTCTCAGTCCCAGTCTCTCTCTCCCTCTCTTTCCCTGCTCTCAGTCCCAGTCTCTCTCTCTCTCTTTCCCTGCTCTCAGTCCCAGTCTCTCTCTCTCTCTTTCCCTGCTCTCAGTCCCAGTCTCTCTCTCTCTCTTGCCCTGCTCTCAGTGCCAGTCTCTCTCTCTCTCTTTCCCAGCTCTCAGTCCCAGTCTCTCTCTCTCTCTCTCTTTCCCTGCTGTCAGTCCCAGTCTCTCTCTCTCTCTCTCTTTCCCTGCTGTCAGTCCCAGTCTCTCTCTCTCTCTCTCTCTCTCTCTCTCTCTTTCCCAGCTCTCAGTCCCAGTCTCTCTCTCTCTCTCTCTCTCTCTTTCCCTGCTGTCAGTCCCAGTCTCTCTCTCTCTCTCTCTCCCTCTCTTTCCCTGCTCTCAGTCCCAGTCTCTCTCTCTTTCCCTGCTCTCTGTCCCAGTCTTTCTCTCTCTCTCTCTTTCCCTGCTCTCTGTCCCAGTCTCTCTCTCTCTTTCTCTCTTTCCCTGCTCTCAGTCCCAGTCTCTCTCTCTTTCCCTGCTCTCAGTCCCAGTCTCTCTCTCTCTTTCCCTGCTCTCTGTCCCAGTCTCTCTCTCTCTCTTTCCCTGCTCTCTGTCCCAGTCTCTCTCTCTCTCTTTCCCTGCTCTCAGTCCCAGTCTCTCTCTCTCTCTCTCTCTCTTTCCCTGCTCTCAGTCCCAGTCTCTCTCTCTCTCTCTCTCTTTCCCTGCTCTCAGTGCCAGTCTCTCTCT
>NC_081363.1:84445271-84450271 GCF_030684315.1 Stegostoma tigrinum
AGTCTCTCTCTCTCTTTCTCTCTTTCCCTGCTCTCAGTCCCAGTCTCTCTCTCTTTCCCTGCTCTCAGTCCCAGTCTCTCTCTCTCTCTCTTTCCCTGCTCTCGGTCCCAGTCTCTCTCTCTCTCTCTTTCCCTGCTCTCAGTCCCAGTCTCTCTCTCTCTCTCTCTTTCCGTGCTCTCAGTCCTAGTCTCTCCCTCTGTTTCCCTGCTCTCAGTCCCAGTCTCTCTCTCTTTCCCTGCTCTCTGTCCCAGTCTCTCTCTCTTTCCCTGCTCTCTGTCCCAGTCTTTCTCTCTCTCTCTCTTTCCCTGCTCTCTGTCCCAGTCTCTCTCTCTTTCTCTCTTTCCCTGCTCTCAGTCCCAGTCTCTCTCTCTTTCCCTGCTCTCAGTCCCAGTCTCTCTCTCTCTTTCCCTGCTTTCTGTCCCAGTCTCTCTCTCTCTCTTTCCCTGCTCTCAGTCCCAGTCTCTCTCTCTCTCTCTCTTTCCCTGCTCTCAGTCCCAGTCTCTCTCTCTCTCTCTCTTTCCCTGCTCTCAGTCCCAGTCTCTCTCTCTCTCTCTCTTTCCCTGCTCTCAGTCCCAGTCTCTCTCTCTCTCTCTCTTTCCCTGCTCTCAGTCCCAGTCTCTCCCTCTGTTTCCCTGCTCTCAGTCCCAGTCTCTCTCTCTCTCTCTCTTTCCCTTCTCTCAGTCCCAGTCTCTCTCTCTCTCTCTCTTTCCCTGCTCTCAGTCCCAGTCTCTCTCTCTCTCTCTTTCCCTGCTCTCAGTCCCAGTGTCTCTCTCTCTTTCCCTGCTCTCAGTGCCAGTCTCTCTCTCTTGTTCCGTGCTCTCAGTCCCAGTCTCTCTCTCTCTTTCCCTGCTCTCAGTCCCAGTCTCTCTCTCTGTCTCGCTCTCTTTCCCTGCTCTCAGTCCCAGTCTCTCCCTCTCTCTCTCTCTCTTTCCCTGCTCTCAGTCCCAGCCTCTCTCTCTCTCTCTCTCTTTCCCTGTCTCTCTCTCTCTCCCTCTCTCTTTCCCTGCTCTCAGTCCCAGTCTCTCTGTCTCTTTTCCTGCTCTCAGTCCCAGTCTCTCTCTCTCTTTCCCTGCTCTCAGTCCCAGTCTCTCTCTCTCTCTCTCTTTCCCTGCTGTCAGTCCCAGTCTCTCTCTCTCTCTCTTTCCCTGCTCTCAGACCCAGTCTCTCTCTCTCTCTTTCCCTGCTCTCAGTCCCAGTGTCTCTCTCTCTTTCCCTGCTCTCAGTGCCAGTCTCTCTCTCTTGTTCCGTGCTCTCAGCCCCAATCTCTCTCTCTTTCCCTGCTCTCAGTCCCAGTCTCTCTCTCTCTCTCTTTCCCTGCTCTCAGTCCCAGTCTCTCTCTCTGTCTCTCTCTCTCTTGCTCTCTTTCCCTGTTCTCAGTCCCAGTCTCTCTCTCTGTCTCTCTCTCTTGCTCTCTTTCCCTGCTCTCAGTGCCAGTCTCTCTCTCTCTCTCTCTCTCTCTTTCCCTGCTCTCAGTCCCAGTCTCTCTCTCTCTCTCTCTTTCCCTGCTCTCAGTCCCAGTCTCTCTCTCTCTCTCGTTCCCTGCTCTCAGTCCCAGTCTCTCTCTCTCTTTCCCTGCTCTCAGTCCCAGTCTCTCTCTCTCTCTTTCCCTGCTCTCAGTCCCAGTCTCTCTCTCTCTCTTTCCCTGCTCTCAGCCCCAGTCTCTCTCTCTTTCCCTGCCCTCAGTCCCAATCTCTCTCTCTCTTTCCGTGCTCTCAGTCCCGGTCTCTCTCTCTCTCTTTCCCTGCTCTCAGTCCCAGTCTCTCTCTCTCTCTCTCTTTCCCTCTCAGTCTCACTCTCTCGCTCTCTCTTTCCCTGCTCTCAGTCCCTCTCTCTCTCTCTCTTTCCCTGCTCTCTGTCCCAGTCTCTCTCTCTCTCTTTCCCTGCTCAGTCGCAGTCTCTCTCTCTCTCTCTTTCCCTGCTCTCTGTCCCACTCTCTCTGTCTCTCTCTCTCTCTCTCTCTGCTCTCTGTCCCAGTCTCTCTCTCTCTCTTTCCCTGCTCTCAGACCCAGTCTCTCTCTCTCTTTCCCTGCTCTCAGTGCCAGTCTCTCTCTCTCTCTTTCCCAGCTCTCAGTCCCAGTCTCTCTCTCTCTCTCTCTCTCTCTTTCCCAGCTCTCAGTCCCAGTCTCTCTCTCTCTCTCTCTCTCTCTTTCCCTGCTGTCAGTCCCAGTCTCTCTCTCTCTCTCTCTCTCTCTTTCCCAGCTCTCAGTCCCAGTCTCTCTCTCTCTCTCTCTCTCTCTCTCTCTCTCTCTTTCCCTGCTGTCAGTCCCAGTCTCTCTCTCTCTCTCTCTCTCTCCCTCTCTTTCCCTGCTCTCAGTCCCAGTCTCTCTCTCTTTCCCTGCTCTCAGTCCCAGTCTTTCTCTCTCTCTCTCTTTCCCTGCTCTCTGTCCCAGTCTCTCTCTCTCTTTCTCTCTTTCCCTGCTCTCAGTCCCAGTCTCTCTCTCTTTCCCTGCTCTCAGTCCCAGTCTCTCTCTCTCTCTCTTTCCCTGCTCTCGGTCCCAGTCTCTCTCTCTCTCTCTTTCCCTGCTCTCAGTCCCAGTCTCTCTCTCTCTCTCTCTTTCCGTGCTCTCAGTCCTAGTCTCTCCCTCTGTTTCCCTGCTCTCAGTCCCAGTCTCTCTCTCTTTCCCTGCTCTCTGTCCCAGTCTTTCTCTCTCTCTCTCTTTCCCTGCTCTCTGTCCCAGTCTCTCTCTCTCTTTCTCTCTTTCCCTGCTCTCAGTCCCAGTCTCTCTCTCTTTCCCTGCTCTCAGTCCCAGTCTCTCTCTCTCTTTCCCTGCTTTCTGTCCCAGTCTCTCTCTCTCTCTTTCCCTGCTCTCAGTCCCAGTCTCTCTCTCTCTCTCTCTTTCCCTGCTCTCAGTCCCAGTCTCTCTCTCTCTCTCTCTTTCCCTGCTCTCAGTCCCAGTCTCTCTCTCTCTCTCTCTTTCCCTGCTCTCAGTCCCAGTCTCTCTCTCTCTCTCTCTTTCCCTGCTCTCAGTCCCAGTCTCTCCCTCTGTTTCCCTGCTCTCAGTCCCAGTCTCTCTCTCTCTCTCTCTTTCCCTTCTCTCAGTCCCAGTCTCTCTCTCTCTCTCTCTTTCCCTGCTCTCAGTCCCAGTCTCTCTCTCTCTCTCTTTCCCTGCTCTCAGTCCCAGTGTCTCTCTCTCTTTCCCTGCTCTCAGTGCCAGTCTCTCTCTCTTGTTCCGTGCTCTCAGTCCCAGTCTCTCTCTCTCTTTCCCTGCTCTCAGTCCCAGTCTCTCTCTCTGTCTCGCTCTCTTTCCCTGCTCTCAGTCCCAGTCTCTCCCTCTCTCTCTCTCTCTTTCCCTGCTCTCAGTCCCAGCCTCTCTCTCTCTCTCTCTCTTTCCCTGTCTCTCTCTCTCTCCCTCTCTCTTTCCCTGCTCTCAGTCCCAGTCTCTCTGTCTCTTTTCCTGCTCTCAGTCCCAGTCTCTCTCTCTCTTTCCCTGCTCTCAGTCCCAGTCTCTCTCTCTCTCTCTCTTTCCCTGCTGTCAGTCCCAGTCTCTCTCTCTCTCTCTTTCCCTGCTCTCAGACCCAGTCTCTCTCTCTCTCTTTCCCTGCTCTCAGTCCCAGTGTCTCTCTCTCTTTCCCTGCTCTCAGTGCCAGTCTCTCTCTCTTGTTCCGTGCTCTCAGCCCCAATCTCTCTCTCTTTCCCTGCTCTCAGTCCCAGTCTCTCTCTCTCTCTCTTTCCCTGCTCTCAGTCCCAGTCTCTCTCTCTGTCTCTCTCTCTCTTGCTCTCTTTCCCTGTTCTCAGTCCCAGTCTCTCTCTCTGTCTCTCTCTCTTGCTCTCTTTCCCTGCTCTCAGTGCCAGTCTCTCTCTCTCTCTCTCTCTCTTTCCCTGCTCTCAGTCCCAGTCTCTCTCTCTCTCTCTCTTTCCCTGCTCTCAGTCCCAGTCTCTCTCTCTCTCTCGTTCCCTGCTCTCAGTCCCAGTCTCTCTCTCTCTTTCCCTGCTCTCAGTCCCAGTCTCTCTCTCTCTCTTTCCCTGCTCTCAGTCCCAGTCTCTCTCTCTCTCTTTCCCTGCTCTCAGTCCCAGTCTCTCTCTCTTTCCCTGCTCTCAGTCCCAGTCTCTCTCTCTCTCTCTCTCTTTCCCTGTCTCTCTCTCTCTCTTTCCCTGCACTCAGTCCCAGTGTCTCTCTCTCTCTTTCCCTGCTCTCAGTCCCAGTCTCTCTCTCTCTCTCTCTCTCCCTCTCTTTCCCTGCTCTCAGTCCCAGTCTCTCTCTCTCTCTCTTTCCCTGCTCTCAGTCCCAGTCTCTCTCTCTCTCTTTCCCTGCTCTCAGTCCCAGTCTCTCTCTCTCTCTCTTTCCCTGCTCTCAGTCCCAGTGTCTCTCTCTCTCTTTCCCTGCTCTCAGTCCCAGTCTCTCTCTCTCTTTCCCTGCTCCCAGTCCCAGTCTCTCTCTCTCTCTCTCTTTCCCTGCTCTCAGTCCCAGTCTCTCTCTCTTTCCCTGCTCTCTGTCCCAGTCTTTCTCTCTCTCTCTCTTTCCCTGCTCTCTGTCCCAGTCTCTCTCTCTCTTTCTCCCTTTCCCTGCTCTCAGTCCCAGTCTCTCTCTCTTTCCCTGCTCTCAGTCCCAGTCTCTCTCTCTCTTTCCCTGCTCTCTGTCCCAGTCTCTCTCTCTCTTTCCCTGCTCTCTGTCCCAGTCTCTCTCTCTCTCTTTCCCTGCTCTCAGTCCCAGTCTCTCTCTCTCCCTCTCTTTCCCTGCTCTCAGTTCCAGTCTCTCTCTCTTTCCCTGCTCTCAGTCCCAGTCTCTCTCTCTCTCTCTTTCCCTGCTCTCGGTCCCAGTCTCTCTCTCTCTCTCTTTCCCTGCTCTCAGTCCCAGTCTCTCTCTCTCTCTCTCTTTCCGTGCTCTCAATCCTAGTCTCTCCCTCTGTTTCCCTGCTCTCAGTCCCAGTCTCTCTCTCTCTCTCTCTCTTTCCCTGCTCTCAGTCCCAGTCTCTCTCTCTCTCTCTTTCCCTGCTCTCAGTCCCAGTCTCTCTCTCTCTCTCTTTCCCTGCTCTCAGTCACAGCCTCTCTCTCTCTCTCT